>NC_134406.1:262963705-262968705 GCF_038048845.1 Mixophyes fleayi | reverse complement strand
TTTATTTTAATGCTTTTCATTTTATTTTAATGCTCTGCCATTAATGACTATATTATTAACAGGAAACATTAACTGAATACTTTTTATCTGCTTTCTGCTGGGTCTCTCTATTCCACATATGTATTGGACGTATCCTGCTGTGTATTGTTTCTGACTACAAACGGCGAGCGCCATATATACAAAGCGTAGCTAGACCCATTTTCACCAAAAGATGTTTCTCCAGATCTTCTCAAAGGGCCTGGGTCATTAAGGAAAGTAAAGCAAAAAAAAAAAAAAGAATAACTTTGAACTTTGGCAAAACCATGTTGCATTGGAGGGGGAGGTAAATTCAAAATGTGGGGACAGATTTATAGTTGGGGTAGGGCATGTCCTAGATCTACTTTAAATTCAAGTGTAAAAATAAAGCTATTGAGTATTTGTGTGCTAGAGGAAAAAGCAGCCAGTAGTTTCCTTACGTGCAAAATAATAAACTCATTTGCACCCTGTGAATTGCAACATGGTTTTGCCAAATTTCAATGTTACTCATTTTTTTGCTTTGCTTTCCTTACTGAATCAAGCCCATTATCTTTTTTTTTAAAGAAAATAAAACATTCTCCCTTATCAGAGACACACAAGTATACCCACGAGAGGGTCCAAAAGGGAGCGCTGCCAATAGGCTAGTTGTAATGCTGTGCCAGGCTTTGTCATTCCAGTAGCCCTTCTCCTTTATCATGGCATGGCCCTGGGTGTTCTAGTCTAGTAAGAGGTTCTGAGATGGATTCTGTGTAGGAGACGAGAGACAGCTCTGCCCAGCGGTGATAAAAAAAAAAATGGGGGGGGGCCCTCACAGTTCCCTTTGCCCAGGGGTCTCCATTCCCTTAATCCGGCCCTGCTCCAATTTGCAAAGGTTTGATGTACAGTGGGAATTAGCACCGGAGAGGTAGAACACAGCCACAATTGGGATCCTCTCCCGGCGACAGTGTCTTGGGATGAACTAAAAGGACAAATGACCTAGTAATTCAAGACCGGTCCTTTATCTCTTCTTGTAACTCAGATCAATCAGGAAACAGACTGAGCGCGTACATCCCTTAAGAACGGGAAGCTCCCTTGTTACAGAGTTACTGAAGGTTTTACCTACAGTACAATCTCTAAGAAACTAGCAGAGATCAATTTCTCTCCATATCACACCATTAGCAGTATTATAATAAATGTGATATAGATGCTTTATGTGAGGTCAAAACTAACGAAGATGTATTCGAATAGGATCACAAATTATGTTTTCTAATTAAAATCATTATGCTCATTACTACAACTTACTAGAATAAATCTTGATACTTGGAGGAGAAATAAAAACTTCTGCCTGAAATGACCTGCCTAAAACTCAGAAAACACACTGTTGCATTTGACAGACAAGTTCCTAAGGATTGACACTCTTTAGAAATATCTGCAACCATGTAAATAAGCAATGCAATCCACAGACTGAATCCAGGGTTACAGATGTTGGCAAGCACTCTGGACCTCATTTAGAGTCGGACGCAAAGGCCGCTTTAGGCGCATCCAGCAAAAAACACTACCACGCATGTACAGAAAGCCCCACATTCGCCTGCATCTTGGACGCAATTAACACTTGTAACAGCTTGCGACTCACTATGAGAGAATGGAAGGAACACGGATTTGTGAAGGTGTGACCATGTAAATACACCCTAGTCGCAGTGAGGCGCAAACGCAACACACGTCAAAACAGGGCTAAAGCTGTGCGGCAGGAATTAGGTGGTGCAAGCGTTAGCTAGCTGCAGGAACTGCTCACAGCTCCATAGGGTATTAAGAGTGGGATGCAAATGGGGTTGCTTTACACTCATAATACCCTACCAAGCTGCGGCACACTCCCACTCCTACAATTCTTAAACGGACTTTCCGGTTGACTCTAAATGAGGTTCTCTAAGTCCTTAAACTATCTGTCAAATGGCAGCAACAGTGTGTTTTCTGAGTTTAAGCACATGTCCTGTATTAAGTATCAGGAGTTATTTCAGTAAGTTTTAGTATCCAACATAATGACTTTAATTAGGCCACATCATTTTGAGTGGAGTTACCATTTAAATTATCGCTGACATAAACTGATAATCTGTGTTTACCAGGGTCTTATAACAAGTCTCTGCAAACAGTTCAATGATGGCTCACAGCTTTCTGCTGGGAGACAGATAAGTTCATATTCTAACTCTTATAGAAATAATTAGAGGAAGACTTCACTGTCAAATCAACAGGTTTCTCCATTGTTACAGCAATTTAGAAGAAGTTGTTTCTTTAAAATTGGGTGCACACAAATACAATCTTACTTCAAATGCAATTCCTATAACAATTTCACCAACAATTGAAAATCCCGCTGAGCATCCTGATTCATGCGTACACAACTACGCAATTTACCTTAAGATCTGTGATCTTCATCTCTTATAACTGTCTGCTGAAACGATTGTGACTCTGTACACTCTATAGATATCTGCCTACACTGCTGGTAGTGAGTGTGTACACACTGCCACATTTGCCCGACATCATTCCATCGCTAATCGTGATTTGTAGGAAGCTTAGAAAACCAAATCAACAGATTTGATGTGTTTTGGTGAGATAAAACATGATCCTGGGAACGTACACACTAATGCAACATCTGACCAAAAGGTCGTTCATGGTGTGATCTGCATGATAATTGCATTAGTGTGTATCCAGCTTAACACCAAACGTCTGGATAATAGCTTTTAAACAACACAAGAAGCTTGAAGTCTCATTGTACATACTTCCCATTTGTGTAAATAAATGAGTGAATAATGAACACAGGCTAATTGACATGGATGGAGATGGGTTATTACAATCAGAAACATACACAGCTAATATTCACATTATCCTGCATGATTTTAATCTTCTCTCATTGTCTGCAACAGGTCTAGTTACAAAGAGCATCATCAAGACATAAGGAATTAATGAGACATCATCTATCATTGCCTTCCTCCGGATTGCTGCACAGTCATGAAGAAGATATCACAGAGGTTTAATAGAACATGTGTTCTTATGATAGAGAGTTAATAAAGTTTGTTCTTTTCCTTTTTTTTTTTGCACATTTACACGTTTCTGTTTCTATAATGTTTAAATACATTGAACCATTTATTGCTCAATATTGTCATATTAAGGCCAACGTACGACTGGAATACAAAGTAGCATGTTGGGACTTTGATGTGAAGAGATGAAATAAACCAGGGGATGTTCAGAAGTCAAATGTTAATGAGAAATATGTGAACCAGGTCACAGTCGCCTCGGGGGAAGATACAATATTGATGTCAGACAATTTATCAAATGAGCTTTTCTCTGTTACTGACAAACATGCTGGTAATCGGGATAAATGATTATGATAATAACTAAAGTGTTATTATAAGTTGAGCTATAATAGAATGACCAATACAAAACCAAAATAGCTTTTTATTATTGAGAGCAAAAAAGTAGAAATCTGGAAAAGTCATTAATTACTAATTTCCAACCTCAGTATATACAAACAAGCACCTATTGGTCTGCCTACTGCATATAATATATAGATGCATATAATATAGGTGCATATAGGGCAGCACAGTGGCGTAGTGGTTAGCACGTCTGCCTCACAGCATTGGGGGTCATGAGTTCAATTCCCGACCATGGCCTTATCTGTGTGGAGTTTGTATGTTCTCCCTGTGTCTGCGTGGGTTTCCTCCGGGTGCTCCGGTTTCCTCCCACACTCCAAAAACATACTGGTAGGTTAATTGGCTGCAATAAAAAATAAAAAAAAATTGACCCTAGTCTCTCCCTCTCTGTCTGTCTGTGTGTGTGAGTGTGTGTCTATAGTAGGGAATTTAGACTGTGAGCTCCAATGGGGCAGGGACTGATGTGAATGAGTTCTCTGTACAGCGCTGCGGAATTAGTGGCGCTATATAAATAAATGATGATGATGATGATGATATAATATATAGATGCATATAATATAGGTGCATATAATATAGGTGCATATAATATATAGATGCATATAATATAGGTGCATATAATATAGGTGCATATAATATATAGATGCATATAATATAGGTGCATATAATATAGGTGCATATAATATATAGATGCATATAATATAGGTGCATATAATATATAGGTGCATATAATATAGGTGCATATAATATAGGTGCATATAATATATAGATGCATATAATATAGGTGCATATAATATATAGGTACCTATAATATAGGTGCATATAATATAGGTGCATATAATATAGGTGCATATAATATAGGTGCATATATCTACATCTTAGTGCCGCCTTACGTGTGCCCCGAAGGCAGGCGCGGGCTGGCAAGATACAGCCCGGGGGTAAACAGGCGACCGCGTCACATGACACGTGATGCGGCCGCGTCAGCAATGACTCGGCCGCATCGCGTGTCATGTGACGCGCCAGCCTGTAATAATTAAGTTATAGTGCAGCCGGGGGGAAGGCGGAGCTGGTCGGCTGGTTCTAACAACAGTGTCCCCCGATGTCCCCCTGCCCCCCGGGCCGGCCCGCCCCTCCCCGAAGGAAATAGTAAAAGTTTAATTTCCAATCTAACACCATTTTAGTACTGCATATATTACATGAGACGTTATCATACAGGAGAATAAGAGGATATCAGGACTGCATATATTACATGTGTCATTATCATACATGAGAATAGGAGGATATCAGAACAGCACTATGGCTCAGTGGTTAGCACTTCTGCCTCACAGCACTTGGGTCATGAGTTCAATTCCTGACCATTGTCTTATCTGTGAGGAGTTTGTATGTTCTTCCTGTGTTTGCGTGGGTTTCCTCCGGGAGCTCCGGTTCCCTCCGACAATCCAAAATACATACTGGTAGATTAATTAGCTGATAACAAATTGACCCTAGTCTGTGTGTGTATGTTAGGGAATTTAGACTGTAAGCCCCAATGTGGCAGGGACTGATATGAGTGAGTTCTCTGTACAGCGAAGCGGAATTAGTGGCGCT
>NC_134406.1:262841205-262958705 GCF_038048845.1 Mixophyes fleayi | reverse complement strand
TAATTGAATTGTGTAGAGTTTTTTTTTTCTTTAACTGATTCCAGGCAAGTGAAGAAAACTTTGAATGAGCAAGTTTTTTTTTTTTTTTTTTCTTCACAAGGCAAGTAGTCTCCTCCTTGTCCCCCAGTCCCTCCGCCCCTATTAAAGAGAGGATCACCATCAACATTTGCACTGGTTTAAAGACCCCCTTAACTTGAAGGAGGAAGAAAGGCTACAGCAAGAGGAAACGTCAAAGAGCGTCTGGAAAAAATTACCCGTTGATGGTTTGGAGAAATTTGCTTAAAGAGGACTTGAGAGTAGTGCAAGAGCCGCACACAGATTTTAAACTGTGCACATCTGGATTGCCCACTTCTATGTGCACAGCCAGACCTGCACTGTATCAGCACTGGGCAATTACAACGAAGAAGTTTCCTTTAAGCACAGTTTAGCCATTTATTTTATACTTAGTCTAGATAGATTTTTATTTTATTTTTGATTTAAAAAAAAAAAGTTGGAATACAAGTGGAAAAAAAATATTTTTTTTTCCTTCTTTTCAACCAACCACTTTTTTTTTTCTAAGTGGTTTTTGCAATTTTTGTTTTAATTACTGCCTCAACATTGCTGACCCGAGCTGATTACCTCAGTATTGGAAGACCACACATATCAGAGGGCAGCGCTGTGACTATAGGACTCTGGGATTCTCAAGGTAAACTTTGTGATTTCTACTTTTTTCTTTTTACACGTGTTTCTGAGTTTTCAGCTGCTCAGGCTGGGGGGGCGACCTGTGGCTCCCCCAAGGGTTGGAGAACTGCAGACCACAGAGTGCTCTGACAGTGGCTGGTGGCAGGGCATGCTGATACTTGTAGTGCCATAGCTCCACAACGGCTGGAGCTGCCTAGCCCTGATTTAAATTTTGTTTGAGTGCGAAAATCGTTCAATTTAAAGTACATTTTCACATATATTTAGCAATGAATATTACAATAGTTTGCATATGTGTGTGAGTGTATATATCTATATGTAAATATAAATAAACATATATCTATCTATCTATATATAGATATATATATATATATATATCTATCTATCTATCTATCTATCTATCTATCTATCTATCTATCTATATATATAATGAGTGCATTTCCATATTTACAATTTTAAATTGTATACACTTATTATTTGCTAGTATAGTCACTAATGTTTATCGCGGGGCGAAGTGTATTCAGGAGACGTTTTAATTAGTATTTGCTTCTGAAATGTGCTAGTGACAGATCAATTTCTCTATGTTGATAAAATGTATCCATTCATTGTACTCTGTGCTCTTGGTCTTCCGTTATAATTGGGAAGGCGATGATGGTTGTAGAAAAGAGGAGGGGGGCGTGTGGGGCAGCTCATTGCCTCTAGGAATGAAGTACGTGCCAGTTACTTGTCTAGGTATGGGGGGGGGGGGGGGGGGGGGTGTCAAGTCCAACCTCAGACGCAATGACAAAAGGATTTTAGAATGATAGGACACAGACACCTTTCTATTGAAATTGCAAATCCAGGATGGGCTTTGTCGGACTGTTACATCCATTGACAGAAGAGTCTTCGCACCTCTTCAGCTCAGCATCTGAATGGAAGGATGGGCTGTTTGATGTAACTCTTCCTGAGATACATTGTAACAAGCATGTTAGACTTGCTAGCAGTTACTTTGTAGCAGTGTCTTTAAACCTGTGAATCAGTCTTGCATCCATAATAGCAGGGTCTGAAACGTGGCATATTATAGTGTACCTACTTAAATAAAGCCTGTTTCATGGTGACCAGGGTGAGGTTACTGGCAGATAATCAGCATCCAGATAGCCATACTGTATTATAAAACCAAAATAGTGATCCCTCCCCGTTTGGGACAGAAACCAGAACTGTGCTGGAACCAGTAGTAGGGATATAACGTTATTTGGCATCTTGCTTGCAAAATGAAAAGCTAAGTCATTAAGACAGGCAGAGTCAGCCAAAGAGACAAACACGTGGATTCATAAAACATTCATGTGATTGAACAGAGCATCACTGTGTCACTTAATGCCGATTTTAAGCAGAAAGAGCTATTTTTTTTTAGAGAAATCAGCAATAAGCTTCTTGCTATTTGTACATATCACTTGCAGCAAAGTCAGAGAGAGATGGGTATTTAAATCATAAAATGCACTCTACACAGAGGCTAGTTGTATGAGACTTGGCTGAGCTCCTGAACATAGAGCTTGCAGAGCAATGAAGTTGCCTCTTGTACTCCCCTTGCTCACGTGACTCGTATGGGGGAATACCTTTGACGTCAGATAGCTCCAGACCTCCCTGAGTGACGCAATAACCCCCCATTTGCCTGTGATTGGATGGCTGTAGGCTGGGGGTTCCCTGCAGTTGAGAACTAAATTTGGAGCTAAAGGAGAGATAGTAAAGGAACATGGGAAATTTTATAGCAGTGGTGACAGCACAAAGATTATATAGTGAATCTGTTATAACAGAGGGGCAGAGGAAGTTGCTATCTCTACTTATAAAAGGAGAGGCACTTTTTTTCCATTGGAGATTTGTAGAACATTTTCCTATGCTTTGAGCTCTTCACCATCACCTTCTACCTTATCAGTAAGGACTAAGAATAGAACATGCCTATGCTTTTACTCCTTCTATAGTCCTTAGTGGTTTAATGGTGCAGTATCCATCTGCAGCAATGCTGAAAGTCTCAAAGTCACAATGGAAGTATAGAGATAGACAGCATCTCTGTCAGACTAATTGGCTTGTTTTATGGCATTTCAATAATTTGCCAACTATTGATTAAATTAAACCAACCTATACTAAATATTAAACCACATGGTACAGTGTTAGTGCTGCATTTCCAATTTTTTTCGGTTAATTAAGGTTGCAATACGACGCGTTTTACCAATTTAAAATATTTATCCAATGGAATTTTTATTTCAAGTGTTTCCCAGAGGTGATTCGGTTGACACTGAAAGCGGACCTGTCACCTTCACACAATAAGGCAGCTGTTTCTCGTGGTTTTAACCAAAATTCATCCTACCAGTTCACTATTACCTTGTGACACCAATGAGATATGAAGCAAAAGTGCATTGTCATGGATATTAAATTAATTCATTGGTCAATTTTAACTCCTATCCTAACAGACTTTTTAGTGCTCTTGGATAAAGATAATTAGTGGCAATTGTTTTTATCATTTTTTGTATATCACTATCATATTATGCAGCACTTTACAGAGAATATTAATCATAAACATCGGTGTAATAGTCATAGGCATCTAAAACAAGTAGGGGGCTATCAAACAGCTTATATCCAAAGGGTAATGGGTTTCTAAAAAAATAAATTATGCATTCCAAGAAAATGGATAACATTGACATGTATTCTAAGAAGTATGATTTACACAAAATGCTTAATTACATAGTGCTAACATTTTTAAAATTTAAAAGTAAGTGCATTGTTTCAAATTGAATCCTATCCCAGGCATACTAATTAATTTTTTTTAGATAACTCATACAGTAATTGATGATTGTTATTGCAGGGGTCTGTCATCCAGTTCGCTCCCCTAGTAGTCAGTTAGAGAAGAGCAGTTAAAGGGTGGTCTGCTTATATCCAGGGGGAATACACAGTAGCATGTCGTATTTATTTTGGATTTTCATAACTTTTTTTTAAATTATTATTATTTATTTTGGGTGAAGAGGAAATGCTTTGCATTTTGCTACTATGGGAAACTTTTTTCAAAAACCCACAATGAAGTTTTCCATAATTTTCCCTTGTGGGTAACCATATGATAATATTTTCGTTACATGTTACTCTTTTTAAACTTGCATCAAAACATACATAGAATAAACAGAGAGACACCAGGACCTGTAAGCGCATATTATTTTTTCTTATGACAATAATTGTCAGTTATTAATACTATTCTAATTATTATTATTAAATGTCAGACATTACATTTTCTTTGCATCGTGATATGGTAGTGTTTGAAAAATTGGAGATGATGCCTATAGCAACCAATCAGATTCTAGCTGTCATTTTGTAGAATGTACTAAATAAATGACAGCTAGATTCTGATAGGTTGCTCCAGGCAACATCCCCACTTCTTCAATCCTGCAGTGTAGTAAATATACCCCATAGACTTTAAATAGATGTGGTGAATTACAGTTCTTTATAGCAGTTTTATATATAGATATAATATATATATATATATATATATATATATATATACCATTTTATTTTTAGTTTATAATGCTGCCATTCCACATAGGAATGGGTTGTGTATTATTTAGTCCTCTTACATTGTGTCAAACTTCATTGAAACATCTGTCCCAGCTGTTGTGAGAGGAAGCATATGGCCACCACAGCCGTCTCCTCCTGTCAGTCACATGTCCGGACCACCTCATTGCATTGGTCATTGGCTCCAGGAGACTTTTACTAGTCAATGACGATTATTAGTAGTTGTTTCACTGCAAGTAAAGGAAAGTCATCTCATACAGCACTTTGGTCGTTGGCCAGGATGCAACAGACCTGAACATATTCACCTTATTATTTAGTTTAGAGCCCAGTTTCCATTGTGTGCTAATCATTTACCCAATAGAAGTCTTCTGATCTCTACTGAGCTGCAGAACATGTCTTCTATCTAGCTTCTCATTGTCAGATGTAGTTTGTAGAGCAGGGGTCAGGGAACTTTTTTTACCTTTTACCCCAAAATATATTTAGATACACTGACGTTACCCACTTGATTTGAAAGGGAGGAAATCATATATTATTAATTATTGGAATTCAAAATTTTATTGAATATATTAAAAATTTCTTTGAAAGCTTCAACTTCAAAACTTCAGGTTTTGGAGAAATGATGTTGCTTAATTTTTGATACAAGAGCATCAATATTGGGGCATTTTGATGTCAGAGCAATTTGGATACAGTCTTCAGCGTCCAATCGATTTTCCTGCTTTGTTTTTATGTTCGTTAGAGCGGAAAATCCTTGTTCGCAAAGGTAGGTTGTTGCAAAAGGCAGCAACTTTTTGACTGCCTCATCATGTGCAATTTTGAATGTCTTAGCAGTTATTGACATCCAAAAATATGACAGATCTGCTTTGTTTTCAAATGCAATACGTGCTTCATTATTGCATCGAAGCTCAAGAAGTGCCTCTGCCAACCCTTGAGGCTCTTCTGGTACAACAGCAATTTTACATTTAAAGGGGTCTACATTCCAACTGACAGCATGTGAATCGGCAGCATTACCCCCAGGAATTTTATTTTTACCCCATTTGGGGTAATTTATCTCTGTTCCCTGACCACTGTTGTAGAGCATCTCCTAGTAATAAAACTTTATTTCCTTCCCAACATCCTAAACAACTGCTGTCCTTAAAGACACATTATCTGATGCTGCTGCTGACCACAGATCACTTGCAGCTTAACGTTGGGGCCAAGTAGAGTGTCAGAAAGATAACCTCACACAGCTTGAGGTCAACATATCTGATAACCATCTTATCAACTTGGGGTCCACTCAGGCATCAATCTTGGGCTATTTGCATGATACAGTCTATGATTTTAGCAATGTGTGCCAGAAAAAGGAAACTCTGTTCCTACAAATAATTTCTTACAGAAGCCTATAACATGTCTTTTATTTGCAACGCTGCAGATGACAAGCTTGCAAACGTGACTCAAGATAGGACAGTGCAAACTGAAATCTGGCTCTGATTCTTGGCAGCTCAATTAGGTCCATTGAAGGTGGTTCACATGTTGGCATTTACTTATAAAATGCCCATAGACAAGTTGTGAATGCTGGCTCAGATATAGATCATTTACTGCCCAAACAAAGCACCAATCTCCACAATTGTATTGTGTTTTACTTGCTTACCTATATATAAAACATTAATAGTTGCCAGTCTGCTTTCCAGCTCAATCATTGTTGTCCGGATTTCTGGCCCCTATGACACTTGGCAGACAATGGATCTTTGAGACCATTTCAGACATGATATAATTTTCCACCACAAACGTACATGCATCCAATAACACAGGCTCTAGTGGGCAATCAACTTAAGTCTACATTCTTTACGTTAATCCTTCCCTTCCTATTCACTTATGTGCTTACACTATACCAGGAATATCACTGAAACTGTTTCGCTCCAGACAGTATAACATTGTGTTAAACTACAGGAGCTACAGCAGTATATAAATAATTATTTTGTTCTCTTTATGTCATTATTCTAAAATAAAATATAGACCAGGTAGAGGTCCTATACTTCCATGGCAATCACCTTTCTGTGTTCTCTTATTGAATTACCTATCTTCTATAGGTCTGGCCAACTTGTGGCTCTCCAGGTATTGTCAAACTACAAGTCCCAGCATGCTTTGCCAGAAAATGGCCAGCAACAGAATGCTGGCAGGTCATGCTGTGTCTTGGACTGTCACAACACCTGCATAGGTTGGCCAGGCCTGATCTATACTCAGTGGAGGTAGCCATTTTGTTGGATGAACCATATGAGATTGCAGCCTATCAATTTACAAGGAACTGCTGATAGCACGGAACCCAAGGAAAAAAATGTCCGCCTCCACCATGTGTAAACAAAGTATGCACTTTCCATAGAGTGATATTGTAAAAAATCATGTGTTAGGCTTTCAATCTTTTCTGACAAAGTGTACCCTTTACGTACAACAGTGGGCTGAGCCAAAAGTCATATAAACGCTGCCTGTCCATTGGTTAAGATCTTGGATCTCACTGAGGCAGGAGACACACTGACATTTCTGTACTCTGTTGAGTATTGTACAGTAAATGCTGCACAGTTAGCAGCACGGCACATCCTGGTGTCCACTACTGGGCCCCACAAAAGGCTCACACAAGCAGAGTCATTCGCATCTTGGGCCTGATTCAGTAAGGATCTTAATTTGAGAAACTTCTTATTTCAGTCTCCTGGACAAAACCATGTTACAATGCAAGGGGTGCAAATTAGTATTCTGTTTTGCACATAAGTTAAATACTGACTGTTGTTCCATGTAGCACACAAATATCAACTTTAAATTTCAGTGTACAAATAATCTATCAAGTATTTGTGTGCTACTTAAAAAAACAGTCAGTATTTAACTTATGTGCAAAACAGAATACTAATTTGCACCCCTTGCATTGTAAAATGGTTTTGTCCAGGAGACTGAAATAAGAAGTTTCTCAAGTTAAGATCCTTAATGAATCAGGCCCCTTGTGTCTACAACTCCTTGCGCTTATAGAGACGGATCGGGGTAGGCAAAGTACAATAAGGGCATGTTCAAGTAAATGCGACTGATGTAGACACGAACACAGATTCAGACGCGCCTGTTAGGATAGGTATCTGTTAGGGGTACTTTGCCCCTTGTTCCGCCACAAAGCAATAACGACCACAATTAGCTAAGATGCCTCCGACTTTGAATACTTTGCAGAAAGTTTTTCTGACGCAGTTTACGCCTGCATTTTAAATGGAAATGATGTCCAACTCTATATGAGGCTCCGTGTTTGATAATAAATTCCGACCTGCACTGATGCTAGTGGCGGACATTAGCATGTGACACACCAGAGACTTTGAACAACAGTCCACGATTCTTTCAGCTGTTCAATGGACAACAGTCCCCACGCTAATGTTTACTATAAGCGTGACTTTGATATACATCCAGCGCTTTCCAAAACAGGGGCAGTATTTGTTTGCAGCTCTGTGTTTTTCTCCAGAATCACAACTTGCCCTGAATGGTGATTTTGTCACATTCTATGAAAGTACAGACTTTTTTTTTATTATTGAAAGAAACATGTGCTATTTGAGGTGAATTCACAACATTCCAATTCCACAGTGAGCTCTTTAAATATCCTGGCTTTCTGCCTTAGAACAAGCGGCATGTGTAACGCCTCTTTACTTAAAGCTCTCATTTAAGTACGATCGAGCCTTCAGTAATGCACAATACTTTGGCAAAAAGTTGGTAAAAAGTAATGTAGCTATCCGCCCTGATGAGTGTATGAGACATAATGCTTTTATGTACACCTGCACCGTACCCCCATCCAAGTATTGAAACTCTATATATTATCCTCAAATGTATTGATTATCTTCATTGCTAGCATAAGTAGTCCATTAACAATTAAATACATTTATTTATATATATATTTTTTTAAATGATGTTTAGCAACTTTTACGACAGGAAAAATCTGGCGTCAGGAGGGAAGGAAATAAAATGTACATTCTGAGCGCCGTCGCTGGGTTTGAAATACGTATAGACGTCTCGTTCTTCCTGCAGCAAAATGAGTTCAGCATCTGCTTGTAACTGGGAGATGTTGTCTGAAGTAGAGGCTAATCCGGCAATGAACACTTGGAGTCTGGGCTGGCTAAGGCTGTACAGGAAAGACAGCAATCACAAGTGCATGATGTAAGAGGGTGGTGTTGCAGTAAGCAGCTGGAGCCAACAGATGATGTGCTAGGAGTAATCAGAGCACACTCAGCTGGCTGATAAAAATACAAAGAAAAGAAAGACCAGCCACAGACTTATCATAATGTTCCCAGGACCGCAATCTTATTTTCTTTTTTTTTTATCGAATAAAAACAAGCTACCACCTAAGCTCATAATCTGGACTGTTCTGGGGTTCTCAGGATGGGTGGAAAAAGTGACTTATGGGATCTGTGCCATTGGATCGGTGCCTCTCGAACCTCTTTATACAGAGACTACACCCATGTTTAACAAACATAAAAGAACAGATTTACTATTGGATAGGACATGCTTAGTTGTAGAGTCTGGTTAGACACAAGTAGAGCTATACATCTACTAAACCGCTTCATTCTCTGAAGTACGTATTACCAGCAGGGCCGGAGGGGGCCTCCATTCCCCCGTGAGGCCCCCAATGTGAGCCGCCCGCCGCCCCCCGTGAGTCCCCCCAAGCACTTACCTGTCACTGCTGTCCTCCTTCCACAGCGCGCTGTAAGCGCCTTACTGATGAGATATCGCGAGAGATCTCCTCAGTAAGCAGATTACTGAGCGGCGCTGGGGATGGATGACTGCACTGACAGTGCTCAGCAGCATTGATCGGGCTGAAGGCGCCCCCGCCCCCGGACCGATCAATAATGCTGCTGAGGACTTTGAAGGGCCCCCTGGATGCCCGAGGCCCCTGGGCTGTAGCCCAGGAAGACCTCGGGTTAATCCGGCCCTGATTACCATTAACATTAAGCATGGTGGCTCAGTGAATAGCACTACTGCCTTACAGCACTGAGTTTAATTCCCGACTATGGCCTTATTTGTGTGGAGTTTGTATGTTCTCCCCGTGTTTGCGTGGGTTTCCTCTGGGTGCTCTGGTTTCCTCCCACACTCCAAAAACATACTAGTAGGTTAATTGGCTGCTAACAAAATTGACCCTAGTCTGTCTATGTCTGTGTTCTGTGTTAAGGAATTTAGACTGTAAGCCTCAATGGGGCAGGGACTGATGTGAGTGAGTTCTCTGTACAGCGCTGCGGAACTAGTGGCGCTATATAAATAAATGGTGATGATGATAATATGTTTCATCTTCGGAGATTACACTTAGGGGGGAATTCAATTATTCGTGGAGTGCCTCCGGAACGGTCAAAAAGGCACTCGCCGTTACTGCAACATCACGGATTTCTTTTTGCCCCCCATAGGAGGAACATCGCGGCTAATTGAATTCCCCCCTTAAAGAGACGTAAACTTCTCAGGGTTCTGCTCCTTATACGATACTTGGCCAATACTTTTTGCCGAGTGGCTTCATAAATCCACCAATACTGTCTCAAGCAAAAAAAAAAGTAATTGAAACCATTTTGATTGCTGGTTAATAAGATACATATATATATATATATATATATATATATATATTTTAAGATATTATTGTTTAGGCATATTTGTTTATTTCTGGTTCCCTTGGGTATGGCATAAAACCGCACTGATGATGTTTTGGCAAATAAGCTGAGTTTTGCCATATCCAAGGGCTGCGAAAACGAAACATGTCGCTATAAAAGTCTTGGTGATGAACACAGCAAAAAGATAATGCAATGTATTTAGTAAAAGTTGAAGGATGGCGTGTACAAACCAAACGCTTAAAGTTATCTGAAGGTGCAAACTCCTTTTAATGTAGTTTTACCTCCTGCATGGTGCTAAACACTTCGTTCTCAAAGAGGGAAGGTCCCCAATGAGCGGAATTTGATCATTAAGCCCCAGAATGCTGGCTTGTGCTCACAGCTTTCTGGGGCATAATAAACTGCAGTGACAGTGGTCACCCAGCAGGGGACAGTCTGGAGCACAGCTCCTAAGCAGCTGGTCCACAATGCAACTGCTACCCCGATACTTACGCCACTGACTGTAGTGTTGTCTTTAAAGCACAACAGAAGAATTTGACTAGACAACTATAGTCACTGGCATTGGGCAATAATCACCATCAGGAAATAATAATAATTAATAACCAGCAGGAGACAGATTAAAAAACAGATAAATAATTGAAAATTGAAATATTTCTCGAACAAATAGCATGCATAAATTTATAATTAGCTTATTACATCGGAATAGCAATCATGAGTTAACTTATTGATTATTATTCCTATAAATGTGATACTAATATATGTATATATCTCCTGTAAACAATATCTGTATGTATAATGGTTTCTGATGTAAATGTTTATAATCGTCGAGTTCTGATGTCATTATTTCAGAGTTGACAGCAAAAAAGTTGTGTATTACTAAGGATAAGAATAGTTTACTTCCAACCACAAAGTATTATTGGTATTAGAAATGAGCTGTATTGCCTTGCGGTGACTTCTTATATCCATATAATGCACAATAGGGGATACATCATCCTATATGTAATGTTTATTTATGGTATCAGGTGCTTTTAAGTGATCATTCTGCAGACATGCGACTAATAAGCTTTATATTTTTGTTGTTTCAGATGCATTGTGAACGATTTTTAACCATCCTAAGAATAATTGGAACTACCCTATTTGGAGTGTCGCTTTTACTAGGAATCACTGCTGCTTACATTGTAGGGTATCAATTCATCCAAACGGACAATTACTACTTCTCTTTTGGGCTGTACGGTGCAATTCTAGCGCTTCACCTCCTCATCCAAAGCCTCTTCGCTTACCTAGAGCACAGGAAAATGAAACGATCTCTTGAAACGCCTATAAAACTGAATAAATCAGTTGCTCTGTGCATTGCTGCCTACCAGGAGGACCCTGACTACTTAAGGAAATGTTTACTGTCCGTCAAACGGCTGACCTATCCTGGAATGAAAGTCATCATGGTCATCGACGGCAACGTCGACGACGACATCTACATGATGGATATGTTTAGCGACATCATGGGGACTGACCGGAGCGCCACTTACATCTGGAAAAACAACTTCCACGAAAAAGGTCCGGGTGAAACGGAGGAGTCGCACAAGGAGAGTATACAACACGTTACTCAACTGGTTCTCTCCAACAAATACATTTGCATCATGCAGAAATGGGGCGGAAAACGAGAAGTGATGTATACGGCCTTCAAAGCACTTGGCAGAAGCGTGGATTATGTGCAGGTAGGTCATAAGTCGTACGCGTGTTTGCCAGTAAAAACATAGCCCAAATAAAAGGGCCTTTTGTACAATCTGTGTAGCGTGTTACAGGATATGCCAGGCAGTCTCTGACACAGAGAACCATTGAGACGATTTAAAACACGCTTTGCTCCATGAAAGCTGATTTCTCCCTTATAAAGTGGTTGGATAAACTATGAGCTGAAATGAAAGTGGATAACGTCATTCTTGAGAGCTGACCGGGTGCACCTACAGCCACATTTTACGCCCCCCAAATACATGTGTTCCTAGAGGACATGACAGATGCAAAATTATACTCATTCTCTGGGTGTAGAAATAAGTCATGCACAAAAATAGCCACCTGTAACTTGATCAGGTTAAACTAATACTCCAGCAGACAGCACAGTATTTTCATACTCTGATTGCAGGGTAAGGCAGTAGAACGCTGCCTTTGTGAATTAATTATCCCCCATGTGCTGTACCCTTTTTTCTTTAAGTTTATAAATTTGTCATTTTATTCTAAGCTCTAGAAACCTGCAGGCCATTACCCTGTTCCAAATAACGCTTACCAGCTGCCCAAGTCTATATTTTACAAAGTTTCTTGTATATAGCAAAAAATAATAACT
This sequence comes from Mixophyes fleayi, assembly GCF_038048845.1. Taxonomy (NCBI): domain Eukaryota; kingdom Metazoa; phylum Chordata; class Amphibia; order Anura; family Limnodynastidae; genus Mixophyes; species Mixophyes fleayi. The sequence continues at coordinate 262,946,585 of NC_134406.1, read as the reverse complement.
CTCAAACTGGATACATAACAGATCTTTACCTGATCATCATAGTTGTAAGAGAACTAATTTCCTCCAAATTATTTCTAAACAAGAACTATGTTGCAAAATTCTTTTGCACTACAGGTAATCAAGGGCCTGATTCATTAAGGATCTTAACTTAAGAAACTTGTTATTTCAGTCTCCTGGACAAAACTATGTTACAATGCAAGGGGTGCAAATTAGTATTCTTTTTGCACATAAGTTAAATACTGACTGTTTTTTCATGTAGCACACAAATATCAACTTTAAATTTCAGTGTACAAATAAGATATCAAGTATTTGTGTGCTACATGAAAAACAGACAGTATTTAACTTATGTGCGAAAAGAATACTAATTTGCACCCCTTGCAATGTAACATGGTTTTGTCCAGGAGACTGAAATAAGAAGTTTCTCAAGTTAAGACCCTTAATGAATCAGGCCCCAAGTTTTGAGGAATGTTTGTACTAGTATACACATCCATGTTTTCATAATGACATTTGTATAATAATAATAATAATAATAATAATAATAATAATAATAATGATAATAATAATAATAATCATAATTTATTATAATTGCTTTTAATATTGTGATCTTAATTATTAGAATATAAAATAATTCATTAATAAATAGTTATTAGAAATTAAAAAGATTAAATGTCATTACTATTATTACTATTATTATTTTTATTATTTATTTATTGAGCCACTCCCACTATAGCATAGTTGCCTACTCTCCCGAAACGCCTGGGAGACTCGCGAATTTTTGGGAGTTCTCCCGGACTCCCGGGAGAGCAGGGAAATCTCCCGCATTGTGCCCACTTCGTTGGTGAAGTGGGTGGGGGCGGGGCTAAATGGGTCATCAGGCTTAACGAAACGCCCAGCGTGGGCCGAACCCTTTTGATGGAGCCCCGGAGATCACACTGCCAAAGTTGCCAAATATGCACTATAGATATTTATAAGAGTCAGACAACCTTTGAGCCCAGATCTTCCCACATTTATTTAATCATTTTTATATGTAATTATTTTATTTATTTAATGTTTTATTATTTTGGCCTCCTGAGGGCCCTAAGGTATAACCTTTTTGTGTAATAAAGCAACAAACCCCTCTCCCCCAAAAAACTCAATATTTTCAACATTTCCAACAAAGCTGTCTTTTTATTTCATTTAAAAAAAACCGAAGGAGGAACACATGTCTAATTTAAGTAACGTTTTTTCCTGAGCTGCATATGGCGTACACATTTCTCTTTTAACTCGTGCTGCCTAACACCTGAGGATTGGCTGCCCCCTTTAATGTTAGCTGAGGTCAAGCCCATCTAATCCCGTAGGGATAGGAGGTGGAGTGTTTGCAGTCATGAATTAGGAGCACGGTAGATTTGTTAGTTAAAATACATACGGTTGGCAAGGTGAAACAGAAAATATTTTCTCTAGAGAAAGTTGTTTCATTCCTCAAGAAAATCCCTCTACATGCATCACCTCCCAAAACAATTTCACTGTCTCCTAACTATGAGCCTTATCCCTAAAGACCCCTCTCTAGGCAGGGTCTCCTCGCCCCAGCACACACAGTACATCTGGCGAAAGTTGTCAGCAATTGACGTTGAATATGTGAATTTTCTAGTCCCTAAGCAGTCGGGTGGCGTTTTTCCAGGAAAAATAGTTTCTCATTCAAAGAAGGGTTTTTTTGCTATGCTTTTTTTTCTCATGCATATAATAAAATTATGATGTAAAGAGAAAAATGTCTACACATATTTAGCTTAAAAAAAAACCCCGCCAATGCTACAATATAACCACTCTTATTTTATCTTTGTTCCAGAATGTTACTTTTAGTCTATTACTTCTCTAATGTAATCACTCTGGGCTAATAGGGATTATTTGTGTATTTCTTCTTGTTATTTATTTTGTTCTTTGGAGCTAAGAGCTGAACAGCTGCAAATATTCTATGTATTGAGCAGTGAGGCGGCCATAAAATGATATAATAAGAGCCTGTCGCTGAAAGCAGTTTTATGCGATCAGAGGAGCGAGGCATAGTGACCAATGCTAAAGTTTGTTTTTGTGTTCATCTTGCGCTCTAACATTAAGATGTTCCCACAGTACTAAGCACCTGCAGCGTCCAAGTATCTGCAAGAGCTGTTTGGACGTTCGCCTCACTTGTACTCAACAAATCAGAGCTACAATTGACACTGTTGGGAGAGATGAGCAGTGATAGAGCCAAATGATTTAAAGAAGATTGAGAAGGCTCTTGTAACAGTATATATATTTGTTATAGCTGTCTCTGCTACCTCCACAATATTCCTGTGTTGGACTCCAGTTTTGTGTGAATCACCCCTCTCTGGCAGCACAGTGGCTTAGTGGTTGGCACTTCTGCCTTACAGCACTGAGGTCATGAGTTCAATTCCCGACCATGGCCTTATCTGTGTTTAGTTTGTATGTTCTCCCCGTGTTTGCGTGGGTTTCCTCTGGGTGCTCCGGTTTCCTCCCACACTCCAAAAACATACTGGTAGGTTAATTGGTTGCTAACAAATTGACCCTAGTGTGTGTATGTCTGTGTGTGTTAGGGAATTTTGACTGTGAGCCCCAATGGGGCAGGGACTGATGTGAGTGAGTTCTCTGTACAGCGCTGCGGAATTAGTGGCGCTATATAAATAAATGGTGATGATGATGATGATACTGTAGCACAAGTAATCATTTATTGGGTTTTCCTCCATTAAATCCCTATTGTAACCTTTACCGAAGTCCGGAGAGGAGAGCACTGTCAGCGCTGGAAGATTGAGCCCAGTCATTCTACTGAATTAACTAGGGCGGCATGTGTTTAGTATATGCGCCACTTCATTGGTCGCTTTTGTCCAATCAGGTGCTGCATTCACTACACACCTCCAGTTTGTGCTCCCATCTAGTGCTCTTTTCTTCGTGCTGTCAGCTGAGATAGCGGCTCTTTAGTTCCACCAAAGCGATACATGGGAGGGGGTGGGGTATTTTAAAGCTAGAAGGGAATCCATACAGTTCAAACGTAAAGTTTAGGAATTCTCAGATATAATAACTTTCGTTTTATCCAGTTATCCAATATGTCGCCATGTGTATATTTAGTCATCTAGCTTCTGAGCAGAGTGCATAAACTCCATCTAACTTTGGTGTGATATTTGTTTTTTTTAGGTATGTGATTCTGACACAGTGCTTGATCCAGCGTCATCTGTCGAGATGGTGAAAGTTTTGGAGGAAGATATGATGGTGGGGGGCGTGGGAGGAGATGTGCAGGTAAATGATGTCAATTTTAAAAGTTTATTTGGTGACTCTAGAATGCTTTGACTTATAGTTCCACAAGAGCTGGAGAGCCTTCATATGGTATAGTGACTGTCAATGTAATCTTCCCCTCCTCTTTTAAACAAGCTCTTGTCTCCCCCATACTCAAGAAACTGTCCCTTGATCCCGCCTCTCTCTCTAATTACCGCCCTGTTTCGCTTCTTCCTTTTGCCTCCAATCTCCTTGAACGGGTTGTCTACAACCCTCTCACCTCTTTTCTTTTTCCTCACTCACTCCTTGACCTGCTCCAATCCGGTTTCCGCCCTCTCTAATCCACTGAAACTGCCCTCACTAAGGTCACTAATGACTTTCTCCTCGCTAAATCCAAAAGACACTACTCCCTTCTTATCCTTCTTGACCTCTCTGCTGCCTTCGATACCGCTGACAACGCATTCCTTTTGAAAACTCTAAAAACTATAGGCCTCTGTAACACTGCCCTCTCCTGGATCTCCTCTTACCTCACCAACCGTTCCTTCTCAGTCTCTCCACATGCCTCTACATCTACCCCTCTTCCCTTACCTGTTGGCATTCCTCAAGGTTCTTACCCCCCTGCTTTCTCCCTCTACACCTCCTCCGTTGGTGTCCTCATCCGCTCTTTTGGCCTCCAGTACCACCTCTATGCTGATGATACCCAAATGTATCTTTCATCCCCTGACCTCTCCCCATCCCTTCTGTCTCGTGTCTCCTGCTGTTTCTCGGTCATCTCACCATGAATGTCCCAATGCTTCCATAAACTCAATATGTCCAAGACTGAACTTATCGTCTTCCCCCCTTCCAGGACCCTCCCATCTCCCCCCTCTCTATTTCTGTTAATAACACTACCCTCGTCTCTATCACTCAAGTCCGATGCCTTGGGGTCGTCCTTGATTCCTCTCTCTCCTTCAAGCCTCACATTCTGTCCCTCTCAAAATCCTGCTACTTCCACCTTCGGAATAGATACATCCCTTTCTCAACATGGAAACTATGAAAAGCCTCGTTCACGCATTTGTAATCTCTCGCCTTGACTACTATAACCTCCTTCTCTCTGGCCTGACTGACTCTCACCTTAACCCTCTTAAGTCTATCCTCAATGCTGCTGCCTGCCTAATTTTTCTCTCCCGCCGCTCTATCTCTGCTGTCTCCCTCCAACAGTCACTACATTGGCCCCCCATGGCCTACAGAATTAAATTTAAACTCCTCATCCTCACCTTTAAAGCTCTTAATCAATCCTCCCCTCCCTACATCTCCAATCTCATCTATACCTACACTCCTAGCCACCCCCTCCGCTCTGCCTGTGATTGCCGCCTCACTACTTCACTGATCACCTCTTCCCACTCCCGTCTCCAGGACTTTGCCCGGGCTGCTTCCCAGCTGTGGAACAATCTTCCACGTTCCATCAGGGTAGCATCTTCTCTCAAAGGCTTCAAGCGTGCCGTTAAGACTTATTTCTTTATTCAAGTCTATCAGTCCTTCTCCTAACTCCCGTGTCCCAGCTCTCTCCCCAGTTAGTACCACCCTATTTGTGTCTCCCCCTTTCCTTTAGGATGTAAGCTCTCATGAGCAGGGCCCTCTTTTCCTTGTGTGCTCCTTCTACTATTCCAGCACCCCCTGTACCTCTTGGCCTGCTTCCTAGTTTTCTTAAGCTTCTGCCTACATCTCACTGATTTATATTATCACTTTCATTCATTGCCCCAGAAATAATCTGATTTGCACCATGTCACCTGTGTGTGTGTATATATATTTTTGTTCTTCATTTTCTATTCTTTCTGTATCATGTTGTGTCTTGAGTCACTGTTTTCTGTATATGTCATGTACGGCGCTGTGGACCCTTTGCGGCGCCTTATAAATTAAAGATAATAATAATAATGTGTAGGACTCCCTTGTGCCCTAGTTTTCCAAGTCCCCTTTGTCCCACCCAAAATCTTACAATACTTATTTTCCCATCATTTAAAATCCAGATGAGCCCAATAAATAGGTCAAGTTTAATCAGGTTCCTGCAACTGATTTACCTTATTTGGGACCTAGAATGACGTATGGGGAGGGCTGAGCAAACGTGAGCTCACATAGGTTTCAAGGTATTTCTATTAAAAAATAGGGGAGCCTGAGAAATGTGTCTGTCAGGATATTGAGTGCGTGATATCAGGACCACATAGATTATGTGTCTCTCTACCCTTCAAAGAGCCCACACTGCCAGCCCGTTATTGTCTATAGAGATGTCTGACTGTAATCCAGGGAGGCTGAGCTGCTTGTCGTTACCAAGAGTTCCTTGCTGTTCTTGGCTAGATCTATCCCTTTGAAAGTAATACATCGTTGTAGTCACTTGGATGACATGAGGCTTGCTGAAATGCTAATTTATGATTATCCAGAGAGCTGGCAGGAAGGGCAGACCCTCTAGACAAGCGGTTGTGCTTTCACAATTAAAGTAAAATATGAGCATTGGAGGAGAAACACTTTAGATCTTCCTTTTGATGTTCAGTTCACTGCTTCATTGTTCCTCTTCCTCATACATATAATTTGGTCGTCTCATGTTGTTTTTATCCAAGAGTAATTATTTCTGCATTAAATCCCATCCTTGTACTTGGCGAGCTTAGCTAGCTTGATTCTTTATATTACCTTTGTGTAAGTTTTATGTTTAGTATTGTTGTATTATTATTATTATCATTATTATTATTATTATTATTATTATTATTATTATTATTATTATTATTATTGTTGTTCCTATTATTATCATTATGCTAAATGTTCAGGGTCATAGTTATAAATAGCCAAGGAATGCCAGATGCAAAATTAAAATGCTGGTGTTTGCAAAATATACTCTATCTAAATGACTTATTTTCACTGTATGATTTTATTTGTATTTACAAAAAACATAGGGACATAAGTCAAACAGCCTTAATGCTTTGCATGTTTTCAATTGGTAATGGGATTTCCACCTTCATACAACTTTAATTGGCCTCTATGTGCCTTCCTAAAAAAAAATCTTGGAAAAAAGCCTTTATATTATCCAGGCACGATTATACTTCGGTTGCTCTTGGAGATGTCGCAGCTCAAGTCTTCTTTGCTAAGAGCATTAGATACAGTGGCATCTACATAGTAATTTAGGGTGGTATCCACAGACAAGAAAATAAAAAAAACGTAACCGATTAAACAGTTAATGAAAAGTTTTTCCGAAAAGTTTTATCTTTAATGATGTCATTGGGAAATATGGAACTCATGGAGAGAAATGTTTGATGTACATTTGTCTTTTGTTTAATTTTGGCTCGTATCTTGCCTCAATAATTAATACATTTTGCTTTCTTTTTCTACACAGATTTTAAACAAGTATGAATCATGGATCTCTTTTCTAAGTAGCGTTAGATATTGGATGGCCTTCAACATCGAGAGAGCTTGTCAGTCCTACTTTGGGTGTGTCCAGTGTATTAGTGGACCGCTGGGAATGTACCGTAACTCACTGCTACATGAATTCTTAGAAGACTGGTACAACCAAGAGTTTATGGGTTCCCAGTGCAGTTTCGGAGATGACAGACATCTAACCAATCGAGTCTTGAGTCTGGGCTATGCAACCAAATACACAGCCCGGTCAAAGTGCCTTACGGAGACACCCATCGAGTATTTACGATGGCTTAACCAGCAGACCCGTTGGAGCAAGTCCTACTTCCGAGAATGGCTATACAACGCCATGTGGTTCCACAAGCATCATTTATGGATGACCTATGAAGCTGTGATTACCGGATTCTTCCCTTTCTTCTTAATTGCAACTGTAATTCAGTTGTTCTATCGGGGACGGATATGGAACATTCTACTGTTCTTGTTGACCGTACAGTTTGTTGGCCTCATCAAGTCTTCCTTTGCCAGTGTTCTCCGGGGGAATATCGTCATGGTTTTCATGTCTCTCTATTCGGTGCTGTACATGTCCAGTTTACTGCCAGCAAAGATGTTCGCCATTGCGACCATCAACAAAGCAGGATGGGGCACGTCGGGAAGAAAAACTATCGTTGTCAATTTCATAGGATTAATTCCTATAACCGTGTGGTTTACAATCCTCTTAGGTGGTGTCTTTTTCACCATATGGAAGGAAACGAAAAAGCCATTTGCAGAATCTGAACAGACAGTTCTTATAATCGGTGCAATACTTTACGCCTGCTACTGGGTGATGCTGTTGACTTTGTACGTGGCTCTGATCACCAAGTGTGGCAGGCGGAAGAAGGAACAGCAATACGACTTGGTGCTTGATGTATGATGATACTCAATTGCCTATGAAGTGTGCAAACTTACCAGAAATTATCAAAAGCCTTAAGAGACTTTTTTTTTTTCTAGGAGTATTACGGACATGAGTTCATGTCTTTAAGGGAAATATAACACTGCTGCTGGGATCTGAACAAACTGTGGATCATTTTCGTGTATCCAAAGCCAAAATAGTTGAACACTTTTTCGAGAAGATGAACACAACTTTAAGCCAGGCCTCTTCTTGGTTCAGAGGAGGCCATTTTGTTTGTGCACTTTTTTTTTTTTTTTTTTATTATTTGTGCATATGCCTGACAGTGTTATGTACTATATACCTCACTGGTCATGCTTATGTTTGAGTGGTCATGATGGGAAAGGAGTTTAAAAGGTTTCTAGGCCTCGTTCACTAACGGATCTTTTCTAATTTTTTTCCTCTGGAAAAGTTCCTTTGTAATTTGGCCAAGTGGCTTTAGCAATACACTACGACATTATTTATAAACTTTGTTTTCGAAAGTTACTATTTTATTTTAAATTTTTTTTATTTTTTTTTCTAGTGATGGTACTTTGGCCATCAATTATAAATGCCATGTGTGCTTAAAATAAAAGCGCGATGGTTATGCTGTATTTTTATATTATTGTATTAATTATGTTTTTTTTATTTGTATGCCAATGTTTAAAATTTTTACATATTTTATATTTTACTTATCGGATAAATCATCCGGTTCTCTATTCTTTTTAAAATGGTGGGTTTTTATTGTTTTGTTTTTTTTTTGTTTTTTTGTTTTTAAACTGATACTGGCCAAAATGTGAAGCTTTATAATAGTTCATATTTTTCACCAAGAAAAGAATAAAATAATTATTTGTACTTTTATGTCTGGTTATATTTATTAATTTATGGCAAGAGTATACTAAGTGTGCAGAGAAACTTCTTCATTTTACTTGACTGACACTTTCATCATCATTAGCAGCTATTTATATAGCGGCACTAATTCCGCAGCGCTGTACAGAGAACTCACTCACATCAGTCCCTGCCCCGATGGAGCTTACACTCTAAATTCCCTAACATACATACACAGACAGAGAGAGAGACTAAGGTCAATTTATTAGCTGCAAAATAACCTACTAGTATGTTTTTGGAGTGTGGGAAGAAACCGGAGCACCCGGAGGAAACCCACGCAAACACGGGGAGAACATACAAACTCCACACAGATTAGGCCATGGTCGGGAATCAAACTCATGACCTCAGTGCTGTGAGGTAGAAGTGCTAATCACTTCTAAAATTTGTTAGGGGATATTTCTGAAAACAAAGGCACAGGATAACTGTGGTTTTGTCCATTGCAACCAATCACATTCTGCCTTTTGTTGTAGAGAAGTTTAGAAAATGAAAGAAAACATCTGATTGGTTGCCATACTGATTGTTCTCCTGGTAACTGTACGGATTAGGAGGCATTGTCCATAGCAACCAAGTAAACATCTACTGTCATGTTCTAAACTACATACCTCGCAACACCCCAATTTTGGTGGGACCTGCTCTGACTCGGGGACCGCAAAATTGGAGGGGCCTTCTTTGAGAAAAATGGTTCGTGTTGAACAAATGAAGGCGTGGTTGGAAAGATTGTGTGGATTTTGAGCAGATTGGAAGCATGGCTTATTTTGTCATGATTTTGCACTGTTAAATTTTGGTAGGTATGAAACGTAAGTTTGGTCGGGTTGAAGGGCCTTTCCAAAAGACGGAAATTCCTTAACCAATTATAACACTTGTCTCTCTTTTTTTGAGAGGCAGACCAATTTTTTGGGCCCTAAAATTCCCCACCCTTCCAAACCATCCCTCATTTAGCATAATAAAAATATCTACATGGGCAAACCCCATTATTGGCTGAAACATTTGCATCCACACCATGTTTTCGTATTTTGTAAGGTTTATTGCAGGAATACACTGATTTCACATTTCAGAATTTGTCCAAATACTGTAATCTTAGTTCCTGGAACATGAATTGGTTGGAAAATCAGGACCCACATTAACCTTGAGTATATTTCATAGATGAATATAACAATCTGTGTTTCATTTGATTTTGTGTCTGAAAGTCTACTGAGGTTAAACAGGTTTATAAACGCAGTGCAATAGTCAGTGTACACCAATATGTAAGTGTCCTTCTGTGGCCATTTAGGACAATCTGTATAGGACCTAGAGAGTAGAGAGCTGTCAACGATGTGTGAAAACTGAGTAGCGGATTGAATTTTCCATTACAAAGATATTTGCACAAATATACCTAATTGTCCACCTTGTACATAACTAAGAGCCCACAGCACACCTTAAATCTGATCTTTGGAACTGCGTCATCTTCAGGACCTGGCTGATAAAGTCCATCCTACTCTCCATTTAAGATCATTTCCTTCATTAATTTACTTTAACTTTTTATTAACTTTTCCATTTATTCCTAAAACTGTACTCGGTTTAGCCTCATTCCTCTCTTACCATAATCATGTCAGGAAACATCAATAGCATCTTTATTACATGACACTTGTGTGTTTGAATGCTTGTGCACATTGGTTGACATGTACCTAGGGGTTGAACTTCCTCTATAAAGCAATGTGGGATGGAGTCTGATTTTCTGCCACCTCCGGGATGTGGAAAAACTAGTTATTTTGTTGAAAGAAAAATGCCTGTGACCCCCCCCCCCCCCCCCCCTGTTAAACAGGGCCCCCATCCTCCAACTTAGCCTGCTACGTCCCCTGAATCTCATGTAAATCATCGTCATCATCAACATCTACAAGATAATCATTTTACAGGTATGACATACAAGAAGACCTTAAGCCAACATAAAGGATACGAGAATACAAGATGCCAACATAACTAATATGAGAATACAAGATGCCAGCATAACTAATATGAGAATACAAGATGCCAACATAACAGATACAAGAAAACAAGATGCCAACATAACAGATACAAGAATGCAAGATGCCAACATAACAGATATGAGAATACAAGATGTCAACATAATGGATACAAGAATACAAGATGCCAACATAACAGATATGAGAATACAAGATGCCAACATAACAGATATGAGAATACAAGATGCCAACATAACAGAAACAAGAATACAAGATGCCAACATAACAGATACGAGAATACAATAGTGCATAATGTCACATATACTCATACACCAGCAATTACCATTAGCAGAGATAAAAGTACGAATACTGTGCGTATGAGTAAATAAACAGCATAAAATGAACATACAACATGACAGAGACATATGAGATAGATGGAGCGTGGATGAACAAGAGACACAGGGTAGTGAGAACCCTGCCCGCAAGAGCTTACATTCTAGATTAATAATCACAATCAGCAGAATGAAATCTTGTTGTTGTATAACTAGACGCAGTCATGCCCCAAGCCAGCGCACAGAATCATCATTGGATACCATTTACACTTTATTTATTAGATATATACTGAATGAGGTTCCAGACGCACATTTAATCTGAATCCACATGTCTGCAGTCCCCCCCCCCCTTCCTCCATATATCCTGACTTAGCATTAGCACAGCACATCAATTTCAGACTGCAATATTAAAAGATTTGAATGAAAGTCCTGGTGGTCATGAATGGTATTGCAGCTTTATTGTTTGTTTTTTAAGAAGTCTCTAAATTTTTTTAGTCATTATTGGGGGATTACTGACACATGCATATACTGCTAAATACACTGGTGAGCCTATTAGCTTTCCCATAGAGAACCCCTATTAGGTGATAATGATTACACAGATTAGGTCTCTGTGCAAACCCTGTGCTATTAGTAAAGTGAGGAACAGCTGCATTGTTAGCTTATGTGAATAACAGATGGCACTACATTGGGGTAAAGCACCAGCAAGCATCCCTTCAGATCAATCAGGGCAGTTTTGCACGATTTAGACAACTTTTGCGTGAGATTACATCCTCCCTGTGCCAAAGTGATTAAAGCCGAGGTAACCAAAAAATGAGATGTAGGTGTGTTCAGGTTCTGTTTGCTGAAGTGAATTACAAATCTGTTTTGCAAATCTCTCCCAGTATCTGCTTGTACTTGTAACCAATTAATATATGAGTTTTGAAAGACTGTTTTAACCTCTTTTGAGAGTAGAGCGTTGTCCTCTTCTGAGCAAGTAAGATCAGGAGGGGGTCTTAGAAGGAAGCGGGGACCTCGGACGGGGGTTCATGCCGAGCCCACCCTACAGTTCCGTCATTGCTCCTGGGTACAGACCCTGTAAGAGTTTAACCTGACAGCTTTATGTAACAGACAGCAAGCCACACAAATAAGTAAATCACAAACATTTTGGGAATGAACAGATACAAATGTCCTTTATACACAACATATTGATGTCCTTTTAAAGATTCGCTAGAAGAAAAAGAAGTGCTTTTCTCTTCATAGAACTCACAGAACTCAGTTCCGGCACCTTTTTTCAATGGATTTTCCAAGTTTTAAAAGTAACTTTTGAACATTCGATGTTTGGTCCACGTGGACTTGAATCGCCCTGTCGAGCGTAGCAGGTCAGCGGAAAAATCATTAAAACGGTGCATGCGGGCTGCTTTGTGTGTGGAGTCCGGTGCATGCGTACTTCATCCGCGCTGGTTGTGATGGCACTGCTCGGCTTGTGGCGCTGCTCAGCTTGTGATTGGTTGTGTGGTTACGTGCTGAGTGCTTACTGCGGGCGGCGACCGTTATGTTTCGTTACACAACTGACGGGTGTGGGTGTGTGTACAGTGATTGACTACGTGATGTGAGTTCTGGCACCTTTTTTCTTACAAAAAAAGCACTGAGAAAAGTATCTTTGATATTTGCACAAAGCAATACAGTGATGGATACTCATGTTGATGTTTGAAGGACATTTATTCAGCTACTTTGTTACCTCTGGTGACAGCTGACCTAATTTGCATAGTCAGGAAGGATTTCAAAGCCTGAAATTTGATCCAGGCTTTCCTCTCTGAATGAGGGGCAGTGGTGCTTGTGAATGACAGATCTAAACAGTGCTAAGGCGTTGGGAACCATAAGATTTTTTTCTTTTTTGCTTTTGTGTCTAGGTGCAAAGTAAGGTCCAAAATCAGTTTCAATAACCTTCCAGGGCTAATGTTTGGAAATTGGAGATTTGGGAAAGAAAACATGATCTACAACACTGAGTACACTGACTAACGCTGGCCAAACGCCACAACCCAATGACCAAACTACCTGATCAGTGTCTGGTATGGTCACCACTGGTACTGGCTATTCTGATGCTGTTAAGACCGACAATGAGGATATAGACAAAACAATTCCGGTTACAATAACATAGACATGGTTTAAAACCAGACTTACATTAATATAGACAGAGGACATTTCCGGAGACACTGTAATACAGACTGAAAGGCGGTACTTAACTTTGAGAGTGACACTGAGATTTCGAAAATGAAAGCGGCAATGTCATGACCCGGCAACTGGACAATTTAATGTAAAGGTTAGGGTTAGGGTAAGGGTTATGATTAAAGTTAGGGTTAGGGTTATGCGCCGGGTCCTGACATTGCCGCTTTAAATTACGAAATCTCAGTGTAGCTCTCTTTAGTGATGCAATTTTCGTAAGTTTTGCAACACCACCACAATAGATTCGAAATGAAACAATGTAGATTTAATTGAAGTGTAGACTTTCAGTTTTATTTCAAGGAGTTCAACAAAAATATTGGATGGGCAGCACGGTGGCTCAGTGGTTAGCACTTCTGCCTCACAGCACTGGGGTCATGAGTTCCATTCCCGACCATGGCCTTATCTGATGTGTGTTCCCCCCGTGTTTGCGCGGGTTTCCTCCGGGTGGTTCGGTTTCCTCCCACACTCCAAAAAAAAACCCCATACTGATAGGTTAATTGGCTGCTATCAAAAATTGACCCTAGTCTCTATTTTTCTCTCTCTCTGTCTGAGTCTGTGTGTTTGTGTATGTTAGGGAATTTAGACTGTGAGCTCCAATGGGGCAGGGACTGATGTGAGTGAGTTCTCTGTACAGCGCTGCGGAATTAGTGGTGCTATATAAATAGTTGATGATTATGATTTCGGAATTACAACCGTTTTTATTTACAATCCTCTATTTTCAGGGGCTCAAATATAATTGGATAAATTAACATAATGATAAATAAAATGTTCTTTTTTTAATACTTTGTAATCTTTTGCAGGCAATACCTGCCTGAAGTCTAGAACCTATGGACCTCACCAAATGCTGGGTTTCCTCCTTGTCTTTCTACCTTTAATTTTGTCCTCAGCATGTGAAATCCATGCTTGTTTGGGTTCAGATCAGAATATTCCACTTCTTTGCCTTAAAAACCTCTAGGTTGCTTTCACAGTATGTCTTGGGTCATTGTCCATCTGTACAACTGAGTCCTATCCAATCAACTTTGCTGTATTTCGCTGAATCTGAGCACACAGTATATCCCGACATACTTCAGAATTCATCCGGCTGCTTCTGTCTTCCATCACACCATCAATAAACACTAGTGACCCAGTGCCATTAAAAGCCATGCATGCCCATGCCATGACTCTGCCTCCACCGTGTTTTATAAATGATGTAGTATGCTTCAGATCATGAGCCATTCCAAGCCTTGTCCATAAGTTTTTTCTTCCCATCATTCTGGTACAGGTTGATCTTAGCTTCATCTGTCCAAAGAATGCTGTTCCAGAACTGGGCTGACTTTTTTTTAGATTTTTTTTGGCAAAGCCTAATCTGGCCTTTCTGTACTTGAGGCTTATGAATATTTTGCTCCTTGTGGTTAATCCTCTGCCTTTGCTCTTGTGAAGTCTTTTCTTTTAGGACTTGGATAATGACACGTTTACTTCTTGGAGAGTGTTCATCACTTGGCTGGATGTTGTGATTGGGTTTTTCTTTACCATGGAATGGATCCTGCGATCATCCACCACTATTGTCTTCCGTGGACGTCCAGGCCTTTTTTTTTAACTTTTTTTTTTTTTCAAACTGTATAAAAATACAAAAACAAAGTACTTGGCAAAAAGAGCAAGCGAACAGTCCAGTGACATAGTACAAGGGGTACAGTACAACAGACAGACATTGTAAAATTACTTTTCAACGTCCTTTTATATGAATCGGTTTAAGATAGAAAAACCAAATTTGGGGGTGAGAGGAGAAATCTTTAGATTGAAAGCCCTCAACAACACTACCTCTGCATACATCCCAAATCTCATATCAAAATACTCACCCCCCCCCCGCCTTCTTAGATCTACCTCTGACCTGCGCCTTTTCTCGTCTTTGATAACCACCTCTCACTCCCACCTACAAGACTTCTCTCATGCTGCTCCCCACTTACAGAATTCTCTGCCACACTCAATCAGACCTCCCCACAGCCTTCAAATCTTTAGACATTTTATAAAAAAAACATCTATTTTTTAAAGTTTACCTTATCCCTGGTAACACTATTCAAACTAATACACCCTCACAACTGTCCCAATCTCCACTCTGAGCCACACTCGCTCCTCTTGTTTCAGCTGTGCCCTCTTCCACTTAGAATGTAAGTTCTCTAATGAGCAGGGTCATCCATACCCTTTGTTTTCATGTCTGCCTTGTAAGTCCTTATTTTATGTATGTTCTTGTTTTATGTTTTCCCTGTAGGGCGCTGCGGAGCACTGTGGCGCCTTACAAATCTACAATAATATTATAATAATAATAATAATAATAATAATAATAATAATAATAATAATAACACACTGTCTTTTTCACATGTGGCCCATATGTGTGTTTCCAACATAATTCTTATATGGGTATTTGTGCACATATAAATGTACTTACCTGATGAATTGTGTCCAGATGGAAAAAACTGTAACATTAAAAGTATAGGATGACTCACGATCACTCCTGACAGCTCCTGAGCACCTGTAAAAGAGGCTCCACAAATGCCGTCATCTTGTAGCGCAAGTCCTTGTTAAACAGGCGCATGTGCGCATAAATGAACATCATAAATTAGCAAAAGGTGCTGCATAGAGACATTTTAGGCCCATTCACAAATCACTTAAGGGCAGATTTAATAAACATTCTTTAAAGGAAAAGTGTAGGTGTTGCCCGCAGCAACCATTCAAATTCTAGCTATCATTTATCTAGTACATTCTAGAAAATGATAGCTAGCATCTGATTGGTTGCTATGGTCAACACCTCCACTTTTCCTTTTTAGAATGTTTATTAAATCTACCCCTAAATGATTTCAGGACAAACCTAAATGTTGTTCTATACATAGGTTCACACTAATAAAACTCCATCAGTCTCATAACTTTATATGCTATTATTCCTGCACGAGAGAAGATAATTACACCCACAGCACAATTTATCCCATGACGTGAAAATTGACAACCTGCCATAGTCAGCCGTCAACTTGGGAAGTTGGCAAATATCTGGGCTGTGCTTTCTCATCATCATCGTTACGGCTTATGCTAATGAACAGAACCATGTCTTCTACACCACAGCAGTGATCGTTACTTAAGAAAACACCAGAGGTTAATGTTAGAGAAATGCACAGTATCGGCTATGCCAGACAGACCATTGATAGTGACAGAGAAGGGCTTTAAGCCAGCTGTAGAAAAACCAGAGTATTGTGTGGGATTTAGCAAGGCCCACATCATCCCAGAGTCCTTGGGGTTTCCATGGGTTTATACATTTATTTTTGTTTCTTCGGTTCTCAGTGACAATGTCGCCATGTTACTATACACACGAGTATTCCACGTTTCTTTTCCTGGAATCCGTCTGTCAAAACTTCTAGATACCACACAGGAAGGCTCACCTGAAAACTTTTTTTTCCCCACGTACAGGAAGTGATGTCTGACTAAATAAACTTTCTGTTTGTGTTTAATACCTGAGAGGACTGTTTGTGTGCGGGGGTGATGTCAGATGATAATCTACAGAAAGGAACAGGTCGTTCAGTTTGGTTAATAACACCCTGGGGGCCACATGCTAAACACACTGGTCCATAAAACAAACTGTCTAAATGTTTATTTTCTGACTATTCTCTTGCATCTGCGTGTACAACAGCTCTATAAAGTGCCTCTCCATCATTGCCCTTGAAATGCATAAAATAAATAAAGAAGTAAATCATCAAGGAACAATAAGGCAATAGTAAACAAAAGAGAGTGATACATAAAATAAAAACTATTAGAATACTAGTTACAGGATGTTCTGTGTGGGAACCTGAGATTTAAGAATGACGGACAATCAATTTGAATTTGTGCTCCAAACCTATAGGAAGGTTACTTGAGCATTGACTAGGGGGCAATAGTTTATCAAACTAAATCACCACATTCTATTAGGCTGGGCTAAGTGACATTGGTACCTATAATTATATAATCGTTGCAATTTTTACTTATTCACTTCCTGTGTATCTTATGCATGATTATGCTATGAAGCCAATTGGCAAAAATGCTCAACAAGGTATTAACATGTTATGTACTATAGTTATTTTATCTCCAAAAAAGTAATAATAATTAAATATATATATATATATATACATGTATATTTATATATATATATATATATATATATATATATATATATATATATATATCATTCCTATCCTAGCTGCTTTGCTGTCATTCCGTCATTCCTATACATATACTAGATTAGGTGTGTGGTCTTTGGGTGGTCTTGGACGATGTGACAGGAGAGTATAGGTGGTCTATCTTAAGCTTAAAGAACACTTGACACAACTAATCAAGGATTCTCGCACGTCTGTGAGAAGTTTAATGGCCTTCAATTCAGTTTGCATGAAGTAGCCTAATCTTATAGCTCTCCCTGGCTACCCAAACTTGTATTATGATACTGTTTGGTTTTAGTTTATTTCAAGTGACAGATGAACAAATAAAGCGACTGCTCTATGGAATGATTGTGTTTTCTGTACTTGTGGCGTGGTGGTGTTATAGAGTTATGACTGCTGTGAGGTCCACTGGTCCTTAGAAGCAGACACCAGAAATGTCCTTCATGCCGACCTTACTGCCAGACCGTCACAGGAAACGTGTGTCCAACAAGGACTCACCCAAACAATTGAACCCCCTAGTGTAAATTGTGGTGCTATAAAAGGGGTACAGCAGATGAAATGATGCACTCTATCCCGACTCCTGCCTCAAACAAAGACTACACTTGTAGCTAGAGGGTGTGAAAAAGATGGTGTTGACTATGATCCCAATAGGTCCCCCACTTATGCCCTCCTTATTTCCTTGTCCTCAATAGTCTTTAGTATAATCATCATCATCATCATCATCATCATTTATTTATATAGCGCCACTAATTCCGCAGCGCTGTACAGAGAACTCATTCACATCAGTCCCTGCCCCATTGGAGCTTACAGTCTAAATTCCCTAAGACACACACAGACAGACAGACAGACAGACTAGGGTCAATTTGATAGCAGAACATACAACTCCTCAGAGATAAGGCTGTGGAGGGACAGAAGACGCTGGAGCCGGTGCCCGTGAAGAGGGCGAAGATATCCGGCAGCGCTGTGCCCCTGGAGGGGCTGAAGAGGTCCCCGATGGTGCCCAGCTACAAGAAAGAAGAGGAGAAGTACTCACCCGTCCATCGATCCAGCGGCGGTGAGTATAACTTCTTTTTTGCAGGTCCTGTGCGCGGGGGAAGGATGAGCCAATCAGGGCTCATCTTTCCCCGCTGGCCAATCAGCGGCCGGATGCGCGAGCCAATCGCGGCTCGCGCCCGGCCATTCAAAAGATTGGCGCCGACGCGAGCCAATCAGCGCTCGCGCCGGCGGATGACGTCACGCCGGCGACTATATAAGTCGCCGGGTGGCGCCATTTTGCGAGAAGTCCGTCGGCGGAGAAGAGAGAGGACGTCTCTCCACGACGTCGAGCCAGAAGACCAGCGGCAGCGGCGGCAGGGGGCCCTTGTAAGGGCCGTGAGCTACCCTGCCGCCAGAAGACTTCTATCAAGCCACCGGAGCGGAGATCGTCGGCGGGGAGCCCTTGTCAGGGCTGAGAGCGCCCCCGCCAAGCAGCTTTCAACAGCGCCGAAGCGGAGAAGAGGCGCCGCCGGCTGGAGGGTCTGGAAGACCCGGAGAAGAAAGAAACCGAAGACGGCGTGTCAAGTTGAGTATCCTGCGCAGAGCAGGTAAGTATACTCAACGTTGAATTCGGGCACTAGGCCCGTGGGCACAGTCGGGCACAAGGCCCGTGGCACACTGTAAAGTAGGGGCACAAGGCCCAGGGACCTGGGCACTAGGCCCCAACGAGTTTAGTGGGCCAGTAGGCCATTAGTATATCTATATAAAGGGGACAAGCCCCTGTTAGTTAGAGAGGGGGACTCTGAGCCCCAGGTACAAGGGCACAAGGCCCTAGGTAGTTAGTGGCCTAGAGGCCATAGGAAGGCCATAGGGCCTGGTTAGGGGCTGGTAGCCCATCTGCTATTAAGGGCACAAGGCCCTCAGTCAGTTAGGAAGGCCGCAGGGGCTAGGACCCCTAGGTAGTAGGGCATAAGGCCCTAGTGAGTGGGCTCAGAGCCCTGAGGTAGAGAGGGGGCTGAGGCCCAGGAAACAGAGCAGAAGGCTCTGTGTGTAGCTGGGCAGAGACCCATGGTGCGTAGGGCATAAGGCTCTGGTGGTGTGTGGTAGAGGCGTGGGAGCCTCGTGAGAGTAGGCGCGGTCCTGTGTGAGGTGAGCACACGTGGTTAGGAGGTACGGTCGAGCGTAGGCTCCCGTGGTGCTGTAGCAACCTGCTGGTTGGCTAGCAGCGGTGTGTTCGGGTAAGTAGCGGCAAAGTACTGTAGACTGTATTTATTCTGTCTGTGTGGCGAGTGTAGTTTACATTACAGTATTTTGGTGTGCTTTCTAGCTGTGTCCAGGGGCAAGACGTCAGGCCCCCATTAAAGGTAGGCTCTTGTTTCCTGTGGTTCTCCTGTGCTAACCCGTGCTGTGGGGGACAAGTGTAAGTACCAGCATACACATAGTCAGGGGAGAACACATGTAGTTTTCCTGTCCCTTAGGTCCCCGGGGTCACACTGGTACCCAGAGGGGGGTGGCTGAGTGAGTTGGTGGCAGTACAGCACACCTTGAGGCAGTTCCAGGGGCGGCCGTGGTTCTGATCAAGGGTCCTCAAGGCCGGTTCCGTGCAGGTGGACCTGTGGTTCCGGACGTAGGGACGCGTGTGAGATACCCGAGTACAGGCAGTCGGGCGGTTCAGTTCGATCGGCTGTTCCGTGCGGCAGTCGGCCCGCGGGTTAGTGTGCTGTTTTACTGAGCCTCAGCCGGGCTTAAAGAACCCGTACTTAGGGCCTGTGTGTGACTCCATAGCAAGAAGGCAGCTTCTTGGTAAGACCTGGGTGAGGGGGTTAGGAACCGCCCTCCGGTTTAGGCTGTGAACACCGGCTGGTGTTCCCCGTAGCGTGTAACTAGTAGTTCCGTTAGTGCACCACATTTAGTTAGTCTTAGTGTTTGACGTAGTTGCGTTGCCGACCATTAGAACGTTGTTAGGGTCGGGTCGCCGTTTGTAGTTAGTCCAGTTTGTGGGTGCCATCTTAGTTCACGGAGAGCGTAGAGGGAGGCTGTGTGTCTTGTCATCCGCAGGAGTCGGGAAGGTGCAGGAGAACCGGATCGGAAGTGGGAGTGTCCCGGTGAGTATCACGCTCGATTCCCCCTTTCGGTTAGGCCCTCACCGGCAGGTGTGTGAGGCACTTGAGGCGGGATTAGTCCTCGGATTAGTCTTGGCCTTCAGTGCCTGTAGTCCCCCGCGTCTTGGCAAGAACAAAGTGAGGAGGCGGCAAGGAGCTTGGACTGACCGTGTCCTTGTCCTTTGCCGTAGTCTCGGACAGCCCTTACCTGGTAGGCACGGCCGTAACCTCTGCCTCTATCTTAGAGGGACGTGATTGGAGGTGACTGCGGCTGCGGATCTGCTGGGATCGGATCGCAGCTGGGAAATCGGAAGCGGACTGGAGGTGACCATCGTTTACAAGGTGAGTTATTTTCTGTTGCGTCTGTCCCTGTCTTTTCCCCGCAGGGGGCGTTACAAGGCCATGGTTGGGAATTGAGCTCATGACCCCAGTGCTGTAAGGCACACTTGCCAACCTTCAGCAGCTCTATTGGTTTAGCTATTAAAAAAGCAAAACACACTTAGTTATTTGTCTTATCTAAAACACATTATTATTCTTTCAGTTGTTGTGGTCATTACCGAAAAAAGGTTGAACAGTAAATTGTTATTATGATCGCAATTGATGGATGACAAGGCAACATTATACTTCCTATTTACTTGAAAACTGGAACCTTTAGGCCGTCCCCTGATTCACCAGAACAACACACTATTTCACCCAAACGGTAGTCCCTAAAGAATAAGGTCCCACATTTAAGTCGCAAAGCCCCGCTCATCATCTGGGTTCGGATATCTGGGTTCTTGGCGTGTATTAGACAGTGCAATAAACGGTTGAGATGACGTTTCAGGGTGAGGGCATGGAGGTGAGAAGATAGAGGTCCTCTTTGGTGATAGAGAACAGTCACATCTGTGTATGGTACATTCCATGTGAGCCGCTGTCTAACTTTAAATACAGGTAACAGGACTCGCCGGCACCACAGAAGAGTGTTCAGAGTAAGGGTTGAGTAGATCATGGATGAAACATAATAGGACATTCTGCATTGGTCCATCAAACGTTCATTCTAATTGCCCTTGTGTTTTTTTAAGGCATTCTTTATAGAGCTACTTGCAGAATCAGTTGTAGTGCAGTCACCAAATGGAAATTCAGCTAATACACATCGGCTTCTCTACTGCACTAACCGTGAACATAAATGCCTGCTAAGTTCTATTGTCCTGAATAGGAAAGTCATGGGGGAGGGGAGAGCACTTTGTGACTCCATGCCATCACAATTTCCTAGTAAATAAATAGGTTGCTTTTTCATAGGTATTGGTTCAACCTGCAGAAATGGTTGCCTCCTTGTGTGTAGATGATTAATATACTTTAAAGGAAGTTACAAAGTGGAAAAGAAAAGGACAAAGTCAGGACATAGAGAAACATAAAATCCAACAACATACTAGTAGGACAATTGCCTGCTGACAATATGGACCACAGTATTTGTGTGGCATAGAATTTAGACTGTAAGGCTGGGTACACACTACAGAAAATTTCTTCCAATGCAATAACGCTAATGACTGAAAGAAAAAAAAGTCCTGATCAGCATGACGATTCCTGTGTACACACTATAGATGTTTTACACAATTTACCTTCAGATCTTTGCTCTTCATCTGTCATAACCATCGGCTGAAAAGATTGTGACTCTTCACACTTCATAGAGATCTATGGACACTGCCGGACGTGAGTGCTTACACACTGCAGGATTGTAACAACAACGTTCCATCTTTGAACAAGATTTTTAGTTCAGTTTAAAAATCAAATGAAATGATGCGATGGGCTTTTGAGCGATTATCGATCATCATTGGAGCGTACACACTAAGGTGATATCGGGCTGAACGGTCGTTTATCGTATGATTGGCCCGATAATAGGCTGAAGACCTTTTAGTGTGTACCCATCCTAAGAATAGAGAATATTAGCGATGTCTTACACATGGTATAATCTTTCAACATGGTGTTTTGCAGACATGTGGGCAGACTTCTTTTATTTCCAGCAACATGTCATGTATCATGTAACGTTTTTTAAATAAGTAATGTTGCTGGAGATTCTTCCTTAATTGTACCCTATATTTGGAAGTTTTCCATGTCATTAATGCTGCATTCTATCTAATGTTTTAGCTGAAAAGAATAAACAGTGTTAGTTACATTAGTTACATTTGGGGCACAGTCTGTGACACTTGGCTAATGTTTGCAAGCCATTAAGAGTGCTTTAAGATTTAAAGGCAGTTTATGACATTTGGTCATTATACTCTGAGCAAGGGATCCCTAATTGACTTTCTGCTTGAAGCAGTAAAGCAACGTGTTAAAGTAAACATGAGCCTTAGCCTTAAACTGCAATGTCTGGCTGTGCCAATACTTCATGTGTATTGATACCAGCAGTGTCTCTATTTTGCATGCTAAGTTGTCAATTTCTTTCAATATTTGAAGTAATTGCTACACCATGGAGGGAAATTAAGTGGTGCTTTTATTTGCAGGATAAAAGAACCAATTGAGTCTTTCATGAAGGCTCTACAACAGCTGATTAAGCACAGACAAGCTCTGGCACAATAGGATGCACAGCGGATTGTCCCTCAATGACACCTATAATGGTTGTTGACAGTTACATGGCTTCAAAAGATCAAACACCCGAACCAGGCTAATTTCACAGCATGCACTGTTTGTCCGACAGTTCAGTGGGGCTTCTCCCAGAATCCTTTGCTGCCTTTTGCAACCTAGGATTCTAAAGAGCAATGTCCAATTATACTTAGTCTATCTCCAAATTCTTTATTTTGAAATGAGAACCTCTGCTTATAGCTTAAACATCTTGCACTGCTTAGGAGACCGAAAGGGGCTTCTCAGCACATGCACTGGACACCCACACTTCTGTACTTTATCCATCAATTTGCACACATTGCAATCTTTGTATGAAAAACTCCAGTTGTTACTTACCAGTGATAACCAGTTGATGGAGGTAGTGGTGGGTCTCGTTACCTCTGGGATACCGCGCAAAACACTCAGAGCTAGTCCGGATTTTAAGTTATTGGCATTTTTATAGATCACTGAGGGTTTTGGTTGTAGAATTTAAAAGTGGATCGGTAAGAAGTATGCTCAAATGCTTTCTTAAAATGCCTTCAATTTTCTTAGAATTACTGTCATATCTAGTTACAGAAGGACGAGGGTACGAACTGGAGACATTTTATTTTTGTTTCATTTTTATAGCACAACAGTAATGACCTGTCATAGAGGCTCTTTCAAATGTTCTTGTACAAGTACCTTCGGATATCCCCTTTATAAACATTGTTGTGCTAAAACATCTGATTCATATATAAAGAAGAAATATTGTCCTGATGCGGAGTTGGACATATGTCCGTTGTGTTTAGAGTATAAAATACGCAAATTGGTACTTTGCGTGCACAAAAAAGCCTATACATACACTATATGGACAAAAGTATTTGGCCACTCCTGATAATTATTAAATTGAGGTGTTTCAATCAGACCCGTTGCCAGAGGTGTAAAAAAATCAAGCACCTAGCCATGCAGTCTCCATTTACAAACATTTGTGATATGTGATACAAAATGGATCGCTCTGAAGAGGTCAGTGACTGTAAGCGTGGTACTGTGATAGGATGCCACCTTTGCAATAAGACAGTTCATGAAATTTCATCCCTGCTGGATGCACGGTCAGCTGTAAGTGATATTATTAGACAGTGAAAGCGTTTAGGAACAACATTAACTCAGCCACGAAGCGGAAGACCACGTAAAATCACGGAGCTGGGCAATGACTGCTAAGGCACATGGTGTGCAAAAATTGCCAACACTCTGCTGATTCCATAGCTAAAGAGTTCTGAACTTCCACTGGCATTAATGTAAGCACGAAAACTGTGTGGAATGGGTTTCCATAGCCAAGCAGCTGCATGCAATCCTCACATCACCAAGAACAATGCCAAGTGTCGGATGGAGTGGTGTAAAGCACACCTACACTGGACTGTGGAGCAGTGGAAACGTGTTCTGTGGAGTGGCGAATCACGCTTCTCTGTTTGGCAGTCAGATAGGCGAGTCTGGGTTTGGCAGATACCGGGAGAACGTTACCTGCCTGACTGCATTATGCCAACTGTGAAGTTTAGTGGGGGAGGGACAATGATATGGGGCTGTTTTTCAGGGTTTGGTTCCTGGCCCCTTATCTCCAGTGAAGGGTGATATTAATGCTTCAGCATACCAAGTGATGTTGGACAATGCTATGCTTCTAACTTTGTTGCAACAGTTTGGAGGCCTATATTATATAACCTATATTATATAATTTAGTGGCTGTTTCTTAGTCTGACCTTTTAAGTATTTGCAGTCATACCAACACAATAAAGGCGATTGCAGTGCAGTTTTATTGAGATATGTTTCTTTTTTTAAGTTACAACTAATAGCGATACGTGTTTTGCTTTTCAAGTGAATGTAAACAAACTTTTTTTGTGCTTATGACATTTATATTAGAATTATAAAGTTTGCATAGGCTTATGCAATTGTCAGGGACAGAACAGTGCAATGCTGGGCCCCATAGCAAGACTTGGATAAGGGACCAGTAATTTCGCTATAGCCTCCCCACCTACCCATTCTGCTGTTATGCATGGCACACTTAGAAGAGGACTCCTCTCTGCTCTTTTCGGAGCAGAGAGTGGGCTTTGGGTGGTGCTGCAGGAGCCTGGGTGGGTATGCAGGGGCCTTGGGTGGAGGGGGGGCAGAATTGCCAGCCACCCCTCACCTCTGGGCCTATAGCAGTTGCACTTCCTGCACCCACAATATTTCCACCTCTGGGGATTATGTATGTTTAGTGTACTGCAATTGACGCTTTCATAATTAGAACTGTCAACAAACTGATCTGTCTTGAAATTTTATCAACATTCTATTTGAGTTTTTTATCCCTTCAGATCTTTTGTGGGTTGGAAAAAAATATGCCTGAATTAAAAGAAGTATTTTTTTTTATAATCTTAAATTTACAATGCAAACATTATTATTATTATTATTATTATTATTAGTAGTAGTAGTAGTAGTAGTAGTAGTAGTAGTAGTAGTAGTAGAAGTAGTAGTAATTATAAATCATTTGAAAACTTTTTGAACATTATTAATAATAATGTTTGAAATTTTTCCCTTTTTGAAACATACAAAATCCTCTTGGCCCAATGGCATTGCCGATTTTACTTCTACGTCAACAACAACAAATGCACAGGGAGCATGTGTACAGGTCTCATATAAGACTCTAAGGGATGCCTAACACAGAGGTCATATGCCAGTTCAGTCTCTCACCTTAGGTCATCATGGAGCCTCTGAAGATTGTGCAGAGTGACTTTGAGCCTATGATCAACATCTGCACAGCAATGCCACTGTTAAATAAATTGATGGATTTGTTACATTTCTGTGCATCTAGGTCAATTCAGACCACGGTAGGTGTGGCGTTAGCAATGTCACAGACTGCTTTTAGTTGGGTACTAAATGGTACTATGGGCATTTCTGTCACTAATCAAGCATTTTATTAATGTAATGTTGGATGAAGCAGCACTTTTATCCCATTGCTCAATTTCCACATGCCACAGAGGCAGTGAATGTTGCATATGTAGCCATGGTACCACGGGAAGAAATAAATAATTTGTTCAAAAATAGAAACATTTTCATTCACTCAATGTTCAGATTATATGTGATGCTTATCTCCTCATCAGTAGCCTGGTTGTTAAATATCATGAGAATACCCATAACTCCTTCATAATTAGACAATCAATCATATGGTGTATTTTATCAGAGAGGGAAGGTAAACATGCCTGGCTATTAGGTAAAAAGCAAAAAAAAATTGTGAAAATTACTTTTGTCCTTTCAGTATTAACGTACATAGATTGTGTAATTTAACATTATTTTAACAATGCTCTTCTCCAGATTTCCCACACTATATTGTTCTGCCTGTTATTTTGCTAACTGTAACTGACGAAAATTTGTTGCCCTCTATTTACTACATTTATAATTCTCCACTCCTGTTACTTCACTTTAAATGAAACTGTTTCTTTTCCTCTGTCTACTTCAAAATCCTTTTCCATTTTTATGTTTTTCTCTCTTCTGTGCCTTTAAATCTTTATCTCCATCTGTTTCCTATTATGGTTTTGTCTTTATATACTTTTTCTCTTTTATGTCAGATTTCTCACTCTCTTTATCTTTCACTCAGTGATTGCTTACACACTTTATTTCACTTAAGTGTTTTGTAACGTAAGTTTTCCTCTCTCTCCAAAGTATTCCTGTATGTTGTCTCTGACGGAGAGAGCATGGCTCTCTCTCACTCAAATAGCTCTTTATTTTTAATCTCCTAATTGATCAGCTATTAATCTCTCCCTTACTGTGGGCAGCACGGTGGCTAAATGGTTAGCACTTCTGCCTCACAAAACTGGAGTCATGAGCTCAATTCCCAACCATGACCTTATCTGTGAGGAGTTTGTATGTT
Source organism: Mixophyes fleayi (assembly GCF_038048845.1). Taxonomy (NCBI): domain Eukaryota; kingdom Metazoa; phylum Chordata; class Amphibia; order Anura; family Limnodynastidae; genus Mixophyes; species Mixophyes fleayi. The sequence goes on along the minus strand of NC_134406.1, from coordinate 262,920,022 downwards.
CTTCCCGTGTTTGCGTGGGTTTCCTTCAGGTGCTCCGGTTTCCTCCCACACTCCAAAAACATACTAGTAGGTTAATTGGCTACTAACAAATTGACCCTAGTCTGTGTGTGTGTTAGGGAATTTAAACTGTAAGCCCCAATGGGGCAAGGACTGATGTGAGTTCTCTGTACAGCGCTGTGGAATCAATGGCGCTATATAAATAAATGATGATGATGATTATGATGATGCATGTTTCTTACTCTCTGTCATCTCTTGTCTATCCATTTATATACTCTCTACTACACTCTCCATTATTCCACACTCACTGTCTACAGACATCATCTCTGCTTCTGCCATCTCACTTGCTTCCCTCCTCTTCGCGGGCTCCTCTAAGCCAGTGGTGGGCAACAGACGGCCTGTGGGCCTCCAGCAGCTCCCTTAACAGTCCTTCCAAGCTCAAGTTTTTACCAATGTTGATTACTTTTCATTTGATTACTCTTTGCTAAAGCAGAGATTAAGGCAGAGTGTGGGCAGCGGACTTCTGTATCATGTGACCTCCTCTGCACAATGCAGGGAGGTCAGACTACATAATGGGCCGAGAAGGAGAATAATAATCCTTCCTCTCTGTGGCCATTCTGAAAGTAGGAGGGGCATCGAAGAATGAGAAGTTGCCCATCACGGCTCTAACCGATGGCTCATAAGATACATCAGTCTTTCTTGACTGATTGGTAGAGCGTGGGGGTCAAGGTGAGCTTCTGTTGGCCACACGGGGGAATCTATGTCTTCTCATGGCACAGGGAGTCTCTTGTTAACCCACGCAGTGCCGTCACCAGGTCACCTCTGTACCCAAACACATATGCTCCACATTACATGTTACTATGTAATTTGTTCTCATACTGCTCCTTATGATTCACAACATTTACAACTATTGATATCTATACAATAAATTGTCCCCCGTTATCAAATACAGGGGGGTATTGCCCAAGATGCCCAGTACTCTTCCACCAGCCCTGTATGTAGGATGTGGTCCTTGTCCCAGATTACACAAGAAACTGACATCTCTCAGTTTAACTTCTGCTGGCAAACACCTGTGAGCTTTCTGGGTAAGATATTTCTGAGGAACAAAGGAAAAGAAGATAGAATATAATGCAAATAAGGTGCAAATATTGCTTATACACAGCACAGGCCATTATTTATGCCTCAGAAATGTCAGCAACTCCTAGTGAAGGCTACATTCTCAAGAACACAGAGTCCAGTTTTAGTAGGATGGGTGCCCTTTAAAAGAAGAATATTACTAAAACAAATTCGTGAGCTTCAAAGTTGGGATTCCATCCTTAATTTTTGTCAAATGGCACATTGTATTTTTAAACATTCATAGCAGACATTCAAATATATCATACGCCAGCATCGTAGTGGAACATGAAGGGCCCACCAGGAGATGTCATGGTAAGGGCCCATCAGAGGAGGGGTGGCCAGCCATCTGAGTGCGTGACTAGAGGGGGCATGGTCAGTCCACCGAGGACATAGCTAGCGTAGCATATAAGAATGCAGTGTATGCAAAAAACGCACAGGCTGGGCTCCAGCCCCTATATCAGTACAAAGTGGAACAGTCACCCAAAACCAGAACTTTCCCACCAAAATCAGAACAGTTGGCAGCTCTTCTGCTCTCTCCTACCTGTTCTTTCAGCTTTCACTTCCTGGTGTCTTAGGCTCAGTAGTTATTTGTCTTTTTCCTGGAATGTTGGGCTCCTGTTTGTGAAAAAAGAATAGGTATAATAAATATGAAAAGACGAGTCATGAGGGAACACTCTAGTGCCCCCTTCTCAACCAGCCAAGATGTTAAATCAGTAGCAACAGACGGACACCTACACTAATACATTTCTCATACACACGGGCACACACTAATGTGGATTATTTTAACATTGTCAGGAAAATCTCTGGGACAAGATAAAGAAATTCTACGGAGGAGAAAGAAAACAATTGAACTGTAAAAACTTGAGAATGGGGAAAGGGCACAAAATGCAAGGGGTGCAAATTAGTTTTCTATTTTGCCCATAAGTTAAACATTGTCTGTTTTTCATGTAGCACACAAATATCAACTTTAAATGTCAGTGTACAAATAAGCTATCAAGTATTTGTGTGCTACATGAAAAAACAGGCAGTATTTAACTTATGTGCAAAATAGAAAACTAATTTGCACCCCTTGCATTGTAACATGGTTTTGTCCAGGAGACTACTTACTCAAATTTTTTTAATTAACTTCACTTAATGAATCAGGCCCATAATCATAAATACACAGCCAATACCAACTGAAACAAATTTGCATATCTATATCTAAGAATAAAACGTTCTCTAGTTGAAAAAGTGTTCCAATATTACAGTCTGAACAGGAATAGATTCCAGATAAAAAGTCTCTCCACCAATCTTTTTCTTGCCCCACCTCTTTTCCTTTGTTAACATACCCATGCAAGGATAGAGAGGAGCGACAATAGTGTTAAAACAATTTAATATGAACAAAAAGTTAAAATCAATCCACTTACATTTTGTGAGCATATAAAGTGCATGTAGCAGTTTCTTTAGGTCCCTGAGTCCGGAGCCTCTGTGCATTGTGTGGGGATAAGGTGAACGTTCTCCAGCAGCTCGTGAGCTGTTTAGAACCCCTCGATAGCTCCGTGACTTCCGGGTTGTTGCCAGATAACCTTCCTCAATCCAAATTTACCCTACGCGTTTCGTCATAATGACATCATCATGGGATACCAGCTGTTCAATTCTATGCTGTTAAATAGTTTCTTTATCCAATCATGTGAATCTTATAATCATCGCTGTTAATTCAAACATATGTTTCTCATATTGGCTAATTGTTAACAATCTGACTAAATTGTCATCTTGCAGTGATCCGGCATAGCAAAAATCCGGATTGCACACACAGAAAAAAATAGCATATATCAAAATACAGCAGTATACATATATAAATAAAAAGTTCCTTCTTCTTTACAGTTGGAAGGCTCACCCCAAGGGGATAATTTGTGTTCTAAATACTGTAGATGAAAAGTGAAAGAGAGAGTGATGTTATGGTTAGATTTGATATATAATCATCATCATCATCATCATTTATTTATATAGCGCCAACATATACCGTAGCGCTTATAAAGGCAAACGCCTCATACTCTGTCTATTATAGGTATTAAAGGTTTGCTATAAATTCGAGTCCCAATGGATCCTTAACGTGGTGTAACCTGAAGTGATTGGATATATTGTGGCTTTCAAGACCCATTTTAATGTTATGAATATGTTCGTTGACTCGTATTTTGAGTTTTTGGAAGGTCCGTCCCACATGCTGCAGGCCACTCGGACATGTAAAAAGATAGATGACCCCCATGGAGTCACAGGTAAGGTGGTCCTTAATGCTGAAAATGTCTCCTGTAGCTCTGGATCCAAATTGTATTAAAGGTCTTGTGTGCATGCTTCCACTGGACTTAAATGCTTTGCATTTGGTACAATGAAAAAAACCTTGTGTTTTTTTGTTTTTCTCGTAAGCCAGTTTTCTGTTCTTTTATTCTTCAATGGCAAACGGCTGTTCACCATTTCTTGATTTAAGTTGGGGGCCTTCCTGAATATAATTTTGGGATTCGCCGGAAGAATTTTGGAAAGAACTTCATCCTTTCGAAGAAGGTGCCAGTGATTCTTTACAATCTTATTGATTGCACCTGCCGACTCTGAATATTGTTATGAAGGGGACACAACTGTTTCCTTTAAATCCCGACTTTCTTCCAAATAAATTTTCTACTTTATACTCAAAAGGTTCCTCTCTATTTCTGTGTCCTACTTTCTCTAAGGCCTCATCCACCTTTTCTCTTTTGTAGCCCTTTCCATAGAAGCGAGATTTGAAGGTCTCTCCCTGTTCCTTATAGTTAAGGAACCGTTAAGAATGGTGAACTCTGCGAGTAGACTTCATAAAACCATTAACGACACTAAAGTCCTAAAATTAAAATATGTTCATTTGTTAATCATTTGATTTTTACATTAGACAAATTTCAAAGAAAACAAATAAAGTCCCCTTTCTTAAGACTTAATAAAACTATAAGTAATAGTATTTTGGACAAATGCAAAGTGGAAAATAATGAAAGGAGTGACCCTAACATGGTAATATGATGACTTTGTAGTGACATTTTTACACCTCTCACTATGCATATTTCCAGTCAGACCCGCAAATAATCAGACAAATAGACACATGTGCACAGAGGGAAAGTCTCCGCATGTCTAGACTATTATAGAAAAAACAAATCATAAAAAGTAATAAGCAATGTTTTGCTTTAATGTATAATTTAACAGTAATCCTTGAATTGTTTTTACTGTTAATACAAGTTTACTGATACATTTTTATGTAAAAAAAAAAAAAAGATGAAAGTAGACAATCCGTTCCGACATAAAATCAAGGTTGTGGTGCATACTGCAGTTACCGACTGTCCTTAATTTCCATGGATTTTAAAGATTTGTCCCTGGAAATGCATTGTCCCTGCAAATATCCCTGTTTTTTTTTAAATTAACTAAGCCAGCGGTATGATCCCTCTTTTTCTATATACTGAGTGCACAGACACACACTAATACAATTCTCATGCACACTGACACACACTAATACAATTCTCATGCACACTGACACACACTAATACAATTCTCATGCACACTGACACGCACTAATACAATTCTCATGCACACTGACACGCACTAATACAATTCTCATGCACACTGACACACACTAATACAATTCTCATGCACACTGACACACACTAATACAATTCTCATGCACACTGACACACACTAATACAATTCTCATGCACACTGACACGCACTAATACAATTCTCATGCACACAGACACGCACTAATACAATTCTTATGCACACAGACACCGACTAATACAATTTTTATGCACACTGACACACACTAATACAATTCTCATGCACACAGACACACACCCCTTCTCTCATACACACATTTGTCATACACACTGACTCACATTCTGATATACACAAACTGACTCACATTCACTCTCATACCCACTGACACACACTAATACATTTATCATGCACACTGATACACAGTCTCTCTCTCTCATACACACAGACACATACACTTACCTTTTCCTGCAGTGCTGCCTCCAACTTCCTCAATGGCAGCATGGGTAAGGGGCGTGTCTGTGGTCTGATTGGCTGAGTGAATGTGTCAGCCAATCAGAGCACAGCAGAGGCAGTGAGCAGGAAACTCCACTTTATTATCGAACAGCACAGGCTGCTCCTACACGTCTTCCTCTATGTGGGCCCTGGTGATTGCCTTTTAGCCCACCCCCAATCAAAAGGGGATGGGGCCATTGTGCAGTGAGGCCCACCAGGGATTTCCCCGCGACCACTCTGGGCCGGTCTGACGCTGGCGTACAGCTTAAGTTGCCTAAATACAATCTCATCATCATCATCATCATTTATTTATATAGCGCCAACATATTCCGTAGCGCTTTACAATTGGGGACAAACATAATAAACTAATAAACAAACTGGGTAAAACAGACAAGGAGGTGAGAAGGCCCTGCTCGCAAGCTTACAATCTATGGGACAATGGGAGATTGACACATGAGGTTAAGTCTACATTATGCATTTTGGCCCAGCCAGACTGCAAAGGTAAAAGTGACTCATAAGCTAAATGATCCCGTCACACAACAATGTTGGTCAGGGGGTAGTTGTCTTGTGGGAAATTGTGTAACAGGCTAAAGGTAGCAAGGTTAAGAGGGTGGCTGAGGAATATTATAAGCTTGTCTAAAGAGGTAGGTTTTCAGAGATCGCTTGAAAGTTTGTAGACCAGAGGAGAGTCTTACTCTGCGAGGGAGAGCATTCCATAGAGTGGGTGCAGCCCGAAAAAAGTCCTGTAACCGGGAATGGGAGGATGTAATGAGGGTGGATGAGAGACGCAGATCTTGTGTAGAGCGGAGTTGCCGAGTTGGGAGATATTTTGAGACAAGAGAGGAGATGTATGTTGGTGCAGCATTGTTGATGACCTTGTAGGTTAGTAAAAGTATTTTATATTGGATTCGGTACAAAACAGGCAGCCAGTGTAGAGACATACAGAGTGATTCAACAGAGGAGGAACGATTTGCAAGGAAAATCAGTCTTGCCGCAGCGTGCAAAATAGATTGTAGAGGTTTGAGTTTGTTCTTGGGAAGACCAGTAAGGAGGGAATTGCAATAGTCAATGCGGGAGATGATAAGTGCATGAATTAAGGTTTTTGCAGTGTCTTGCGTGAGATATGTGCGAATTCTGGAAATGTTCTTTAGATGTAAGTAGCAGGATTTAGATATAGAGTCAATGTGGGGAACAAAGGATAGGTGTGAGTCAAGGATTACACCTAGGCAGCGAGCTTGTGGGGTGGGATTTATGGTCATGTTATCAACAGAGATAGAAATGTCAGGTATGCTCTTGTTGGTGGGTGGGAATTAGGGATGTGCACCGGCGACTTTTGAGGTCTCGTGTTTTGTGTTTTGGATCCGGATTTTCGTTATTTTTGAGGTTCGGATTTGTCTCGCAAAACACTTGACGAAAGGTCTCGGTTCGGATTTAAGGTATTGGATTCGGATTTTTTTTGAAAAAAACATAAAAAGTTTAAAAATCAAGTTTTTGGGCTTATTTTCACTCCTAGGCTATTATTAACCTCAATAACATTCAATAACAAGCATTTCCACTAATTTACAGTGTATTCTGAACACCTCACAATATAGTTATTAGTCCAAAACGTTGCAAAAAGGTATCTTTCTGGACTGCGTAGAGGAGTGGGTCACCACAATATCTTAAAAACCCTGAACTTTTATGATTCGCACCAATAATTGTACCTGGACTGCGTAGAGGAGTGGGTCACCACAATATATTAAAAACCCTGAACTTTTATGAATCGCACCAATAAATGTACCTGGACTGCGTAGAGGAGTGGGTCACCACAATATATTAAAAACCCTGAACTTTTATGAATCGCACCAATAAATGTACCTGGACTGCGTAGAGGAGTGGGTCACCACAATATATATAATAAGAAAACCATCAACTTGTTTGATTCGCACCAATAAATGTACCTGGACTGCGTAGAGGAGTGGGTCACCACAATATATTAAAAACCCTGAACTTTTATGAATCGCACCAATAATTGTACCTGGACTGCGTAGAGGAGTGGGTCACCACAATATCTTAAAAACCCTGAACTTTTATGAATCGCACAAATAAATGTACCTGGACTGCGTAGAGGAGTGGGTAACCACAATATATATAATAAGAAAACCATCAACTTGTTTGATTCGCACCAATAAATGTACCTGGACTGCGTAGAGGAGTGGGTCACCACAATATATTAAAAACCCTGAACTTTTATGAATCGCACCAATAATTGTACCTGGACTGCGTAGAGGAGTGGGTCACCACAATATCTTAAAAACCCTGAACTTTTATGAATCGCACCAATAAATGTACCTGGACTGCGTAGAGGAGTGGGTCACCACAATATATTAAAAACCCTGAACTTTTATGAATCGCACCAATAAATGTACCTGGACTGCGTAGAGGAGTGGGTCACCACAATATCTTAAAAACCCTGAACTTTTATGAATCGCACCAATAAATGTACCTGGACTGCGTAGAGGAGTGGGCACTGGGCACCACAATAAAATATATAAAAAACCTTCAACAGGTCTGTATTACACTACACATACGGCTGCTCCTCCATCCTCTCCATCATATACATGTTGGAGTTTTAGCGTGTGACAACCTCTTGTTTTTGATAATGTCAGTGCATTTTGAATATTTTTCAATTTGCCCCACACCACTGAATGTACTTTATCTATGATACGCATCTATCTATCTTGACTGCGTAGTGTGGTGGCCCCGGTACACAATTTGGTACCGAGGCCACAATATAATTAAAAAACCCTCCACGTGTCAGAATTCCACCAAACAAGTATCTGGACTGCGTAGTGGGGTGGCCCCGGTACCCAACTTGATACCGGGGCCACAATAAAATAAATACACCCTCCACGTGTCAGAATTCCACCAAACAAGTATCTGGACTGCGTAGTGGGGTGGCCCCGGTACCCAATTTGATACCGGGGCCACAATAAAATAAATACACCCTCCACGTGTCAGAATTCCACCAAACAAGTATCTGGACTGCATAGTGGGGTGGCCCCGGTACCCAACTTGATACCGGGGCCACAATACCTCCTCCAAACATGCTACAGACAATTCGTCATTGAGATCCCATCAAGTATGTTAAAGACAGACAGGGTCCAAGTGTTATTAGTTGACTTTGTAAAGAAAAAAACTGTCCCTGTTGCACATAGTCGTGCAATGAAGACTTACTTTTTCATTTAAAGGCACGATCTTTCAAGTGTAGTGTTTGTAAGTCTAAGTCATATTATACTTTTGGTAAAATTGTTTTTTTTTGTTCCTCTTTATGTTAATTAATTAGTAATAGAATTAAAGTAGGAAATAGAATTAAATAGAATTAAAGTAGGAAATAGAGTGGTATAGAGTTGTAGTGTGGTATAGATAGAGTGGTCCACACAATATAATAATAAAACCCTCAACTGGTCTGAATTCCACCAAACAAGTATCTTGACTGCGTAGTGTGGTGGCCCCGGTACACAATTTGGTACCGAGGCCACAATATAATTAAAAAACCCTCCACGTGTCAGAATTCCACCAAACAAGTATCTGGACTGCGTAGTGGGGTGGCCCCGGTACCCAACTTGATACCGGGGCCACAATAAAATAAATACACCCTCCACGTGTCAGAATTCCACCAAACAAGTATCTGGACTGCGTAGTGGGGTGGCCCCGGTACCCAATTTGATACCGGGGCCACAATAAAATAAATACACCCTCCACGTGTCAGAATTCCACCAAACAAGTATCTGGACTGCGTAGTGGGGTGGCCCCGGTACCCAACTTGATACCGGGGCCACAATACCTCCTCCAAACATGCTACAGACAATTCGTCATTGAGATCCCATCAAGTATGTTAAAGACAGACAGGGTCCAAGTGTTATTAGTTGACTTTGAAAAGAAAAAAACTGTCCCTGTTGCACATAGTCGTGCAATGAAGACTTACTTTTTCATTTAAAGGCACGATCTTTCAAGTGTAGTGTTTGTAAGTCTAAGTCATATTATACTTTTGGTAAAATTGGTTTTTTTTGTTCCTCTTTATGTTAATTAATTAGTAATAGAATTAAAGTAGGAAATAGAATTAAATAGAATTAAAGTAGGAAATAGAGTGGTATAGAGTTGTAGTGTGGTATAGATAGAGTGGTCCACACAATATAATAATAAAACCCTCAACTGGTCTGAATTCCACCAAACAAGTATCTTGACTGCGTAGTGTGGTGGCCCCGGTACACAATTTGGTACCGAGGCCACAATATAATTAAAAAACCCTCCACGTGTCAGAATTCCACCAAACAAGTATCTGGACTGCATAGTGGGGTGGCCCCAGTACCCAATTTGATACCGGGGCCACAATACCTCCTCAAAACATGCTCCAGACAATTCGTCATTGACAGACCCCAGACAGACAGGGTCGTAGTGTTATTGTTTGACTTTGTAAACCCAAAAAAATGTCCCTGTTGCACTTGCACATAGTCGTGCAATGAAGACTGACTTTTTCATTTAAAGGCACGATCTTTAAAGTGTCAGAAAGAGAGAGAAGACACAGGAGAGGAGAGTTGTAGCTGGGGACCTGGGGTGGAAGCTCCCAGGCTCCCCCAGCATTGCCTGGAAGTCTGAGCGTGGTGACTGAGCCAGGGCAAGGAATGTGTGCCCTGGATGAGGGGGAGAACTCCATGCCACTATAGTGAACCCAAGAGAGAGGGGGACACTGCACATGGAAGAGGCCCTGGAGTGAGGGCTGCTACAAGAGGCATGGTAGCTGTAGTGTCAGATCCTGAGGCTGAGAGTACACAGAGTGACGTGTCAGAGCACAGGAGACATTATCCCCGCAGAGGAGGGATGAGCTGCAGTTGAGAGGTCTGTTGTTGAAATAGGACATGCACACTTTAACAAACCAATCATTTCAGCGACAGGGCCTACCAAACAACTTTGACTGAAATGATTGGTTTGTTTGGGCCCCCACACCAAAAAAGCTATTCATCTCTCCCTGTACAGACTAAACAGGCTCTACTGAGGCAAGATGTCGTCCTCATCCTCAACCTCTGATTCCTCTCCCCCTACAGTGTGTACTTCCTCCTCATCACACATTATCAATTCGTCCCCGCTGGACTCCACAACCACAGGTCCCTCTGTAGTATCTGGAGGGCAGTGCTGTACTTCATTGAGGAATTGATTATTCATTTTTATAAACATCATTTTTTCAACGTTGTGAGGAAGCAACCTCCTTCGCCGCTCACTGACCAGGTTCCCCGCTGCACTAAAAACTCTTTCCGAGTACACACTGGAGGGGGGACAACTCAGGTAAAATAGAGCCAGTTTGTACAGGGGCTTCCAAACTGCCTTTTTTTCCTGCCAGTAACAATATGGACTGTCTGACATGTCTACTTGGATGGTGTCAGCAAAGTAATCATCCACAATTTTTTCTATTGTCACAGCATCCAATGCAGCGAGAGTAGACATGTCTGCAATGGTTGGCAGGTCCTTCAGTCCGGACCAGATGTTATCAGCATCCCCGCCAGTGCCTCTTTTGGGAAAACTGAGCTTTTTCCTCGCAGCCATAGATGTGGAAGAAAATGAGGGTGGAGCTGTTGGCATGTCACGGTCCTCTTCAGAGGACAATCTCCTGACCAGCAGGTCTTTGCACCGCTGTAGATTTGTGTCCGCCGGAAACAGAGACACAACATACGCTTTAAACCGAGGATCGAGCACGGTGGCCAGAATGTATTCCTCTGACTTTAAAAGAGTGACCACCCTCGGATCCTGGCAAAGCGTACGAAGGGCTACATCCACAAGAGCTACATGCTTGCTGTAATCGCAATGGCTTACCAGCTCCTCCCTCACTTTCTCCAGCTGCTTCTGCAACAGCCTGATCAGGGGAATGACCTGACTCAAGCTGGCAGTGTCGGAACTGACTTCTCGTGTGGCAAGTTCAAATGGCTGCAGAACCTTGCACAACACGGAAATCAGTCTCCACTGCGCTTGACTCAGGCGCATCCCCACTCCTTTGCCTATGTCGTAGGTGGCTGTGTAGGCCTGAATGGCCTTTTGCTGCTCCTCCATCCTCTGCAGCATATAGAGGGTGGAGTTCCAGCGCGTCACAACCTCTTGTTTGAGGTGATGGCAGGGCAGGTTCAAGCTTTTTTGATGTGCCTCTAGTCTGCGGTAGGCACTGGCTGAATGCCGAAAGTGTCCAGCAATTTTGCGGGCCACCGCAAGCATCTCCTGCACACCCCTGTCACTCTTGAGGTAATGCTGCACCACCAAATTAATGGTGTGGGCAAAACATGGGACGTGCTGGAAATTGCCCATATTTAATGCCCGCACAATGTTACTGGCATTGTCTGACACCACAAATCCCCATGAGAGTCTAAGTGGGGTAAGCCACTGGGAGATAATTTCCCTCATTTTCTCTAATATGTTGTCAGCGTTGTGCCTCTTATTAAAGCCTGTAATGCACAATGTTGCCTGCCTTTGCATGAGCAGCCATTTTGTAGATGCTGCTACTGATGCAGCTGTTGCTGTTGCTGCGGAAGGGGATGCATCTACCCAGTGGGCTGTCACAGTCATATAGTCCTTCGTTTGCCCAGAACCACTTGTCCACATGTCCGTGGTTAAGTGGACAGTGGGTACAACCGCATTTTTAAGAGCACTGAGGACACTTGATCGTACTTCTCTGTACATTTTTGGTATCGCCTGCCTAGTGAAGTGGAATCTCGAGGGGATTTGGTACCGTGGTACCGGGGACACAATACCTCCATCAACCCTCTAAATCCCACTCCACTGATGGCGGACACCGGGCGCACGTCTAACACCAACATTGCAGTTACAGCCGCAGTTATACGCTTTGCAATAGGGTGACTACTATCGTATTTGGTGGTCATGGCAAACGACTGTTGGACGGTCAATTGTTTGGTGAAAGACTTAGCGGTCTTACGACTTCCCCTCTGGGAAGATGACCGACTAACAGCAGCAACAGCAGCAGTGGCAGTAGTAGGCGTACCGCTGCAGGATTCCTCGGATGAATCCCGTATTGAGGAGGACTCAGTCTGGCTGGTGACTTGGGCTGCAGGACTGAATCTGATGGAGATTGTGGAGGAAGTTGACGAGGAGGGTGTTGCTGGTGTGTATCCAACTGGACCACGGGATTTAGGTGTCCCTGTACCGATGAGGGTCCTAGCCCCAGTTCCTGAACTAACCACTGAACTATGAAGGTTATTCAGGTGACGTATAAGGGAGGATGTTCCTAGGTGGGCAAGATCCTTACCCCTGCTTATTTGAGCTTTACATAAGCTACATATTGCCATACATTGGTTGTCTGGATTTGGATAAAAATAACTCCAGACCGAAGAGGTGCATTTTTTGGTCTTCTGACCAGGCATGACGATGGGCTTTTTCATCCCATGGACATCAGCTGTTTCCCCCCCTGGTGCCTCATTTACAATAACCACATCACCATCCTCATCATCAAGTTCCTCCACAGCGCCAGCTACATCATCAATAGCCTCCTCCCGAGCCACCTCTTCCCGTACAGTGATGGGAAGGTCAGGCTTGACAACCACCAACACCCTTGGACTCGCCTTGGGGATTTGTGATAATTTCTCTTTAGAAGGCAGAGTTGTTTGCTGTTTTGTTGCTGACAGCATAACTCTCTTCAATTTTTCGTAGGGGGGGGGAGGAGGAGGAGGGCTAAGATCCGTGGGTGAAGCTGAACCACTAGTCATGAACACGGGCCAGGGCCTAAGCCGTTCCTTGCCACTCCGTGTCGTAAATGGCATATTGGCAACTTTACGTTTCTCCTCAGATGATTTTAAGTTTCTCTTTTTGCTACTTTTTCTTAACTTGGGCTTTTTGGATTTTACATGCCCGGTACTACGAGATTGGGCATCGGGCTTGGAAGACGACGTTGATGGCATTTCATCGTCTATGTCATGACTAGTGGCAGCAGCTTCAGCATTAGGAGGAAGTGGGTCTTGATCTTTCCCTACTTTATCCTCCAAATTTTTGGTCTCCATTATATGTAGCACAAGATACTGCAGAATGTGTGAACTTGGTAATATTGCAGTACCAATGGACTTATAATGCTGGATTGGTTTTGCAAATTTGGTTATAATTATTATATATATTTTTTTTTTTTTAATTTTTTATTTTTTTTTACTTTTTTTTTATTTTTTACAAACTTGGGAATAATGGGGAAATAACTATGCCCTTAGAAGCACAGAGCACAGGACACAGCACCACTGGACTGAACAGGACACGGCACAGGACCCAGCAGCACTACGGAACTCAACAGGACAGAGCACAGGACACAGCACCACTGGACTGATACTGCAGAATGTGTAAACTTTGTAATATTGCAGTACCACTGGACTTTTACTGCTGAATGTGTGAACTTGGTAATATTGCAGTACCAATGGGCTTATACTGCAGGATTGGTTGTGAAAATTTTGTGGTAATTAAAAAATATTAAAGTAGTTTTTGGTATTTTATAAAAAAACTTTTTTTTATTTTTTTAAACACAGGGGAATATTGGGGAAATAACTATGCCCTTAGAAGCACAGAGCACAGGACACAGCACCACTGGACTGAACAGGACACAGCACAGGACCCAGCAGCACCACTGACCTCAGAAGGACAGAGCACAGCACACAGCACCACTGGACTGATACTGCAGAACACAGCACAGCACAGCACAGCACAGCACAGCACTAAACAGCACAGCACAGCACAGCACAGCACAGCACTAAACAGCACAGCACAGCACAGCACAGCACTAAACAGCACAGAACTAAACAGCACAGAACTAAACAGCACAGAACTAAACAGCACAGAACTAAACAGCACAGAACTAAACAGCACAGAACTAAACAGCACAGAGGACCACCTAACACACCCTCCCTCTACCCTGATCAATGCCCGAGTGAAGATGGCGGCGACTAGCGGGGAATTTATAGGATCCGAGTATCGCGAGATCCGACAACGGGATTATGAGTCAGAGCCTCAGTTTCACTTTTGAATTTGGCGCCAATACCCGGATCTGTCTCGGATCCGACTCGGATCCGCAACGTTCGGGTGGGCTCGGATTTCAGAAATCCGAGCGCGCTCATCCCTAGTGGGAATGTTAATTAATTAATACTCTCCTAACTAAGTTATGCATAGTTCATGTTCCAAGCTAAAGTCTCTCCACTATGTGAGTTGACAATGTTGCTTACTTCTCAGCGTGTATCCCTTCTCCTTTTATTTTTCTTTATTATTTATTATTTAAATATATAAGACTAAAACAATTGGCACATATGGTCATCTCCTGTACAATATGTGCTCATAACCTAATGTGTTCTGATTGGTCTTCTAAGTAGTCTGTTATACTCTTACCCTAATTATAATGTACTAACATGTTCCACAGTTCTGTGCAGAAAAGAGTTTAATATGTAATGAAAAAATATTGCAGTCCTACAATGTTATAGCACGGCTAGTAATGTGAACATGTAAAGAAAGAAAAACCTTTTAAGTGGACTGAAGAAAATTTCACGTATACTTCAGAGAATTTTGTTTTACCCAAATAAAACACCTGTGAAGGTGTGTATATATCTTGAATCGGTTGCTATGAAAGCATAAATTATGCAACGCCCTTTCTACACATATAAGATGTTAAAGTTTGATCTCTTGATGATTTACTTATTAAACGTACGGATCTCTAGGTTAAATTTATGGAACAATAAAAAGAAACGTCCAGCGCATTTGAAGACAAGTTGTGGAATTTCAATTAATGAACAGATATTATCACTTAGTAGCGCTAAGCCAATGTGTGGTTTGGCAGACTCCAAGAAACTGTAAACCCGTGGAAAATTGAATGGCAACGGGAGCACGTATGGCAGAGCTAGCACTGGCTAAAGGAAACGCGTACTATCATATACTACTTGCAGATGTATTTCACTTGTTGTGGGATTTTCATTCTTGAGGTCACCTAAGGATTTAAATATTTATGTTTTATTTTTTGTGGGTGTCTGTGCTTGGGGATAATTGTAATACCTCTTCCTATGGTGTTCAGCTGTGTGGTCCATGAGATTAATCTAGGTATCAAAGCCGGGTCTGCATGATGGAATTTTCCTGGTGAGTTGTGATTGGCATTCAATGACATCCTCACTGAACTCCTTGAGATCTTAAAACAAATGATTTTACTAGAAACATACTTGGAATAAATAATGACGTGTAAATTTAACATTATTGTATACCAAAATACTATGCTACAAAGAGTGGCTTTTAAACCAAGCACCTAATACCATAATAAAATAGATTTAACTAAAAATGCTCCTTCACAAACATTCAGCAATAATTCTCACGTCAAAACAATCTACAAAAGTAAATAAATCATGGGCTGTACTTACTTTTCTTCATTTCTTTACTACATTTTAACAATTTCACTCATTGCTTTTTAAATGCATGTTATTTTTAAATGCATTAAGTGTCAAAAATAATCAAATGCGAAAACTCACGTTGCCCTCCTACATAAATTGGACCCAGAGATGACACTGTAGGTGTTTGGAAAGAAGTTTGGTGTAAATGTCGGTATAGAAATAATATGCGTGATAATGAATGATGGCATGGATTGAGCATTTTAGAGAAAAGTGGTTATATTATGTAGAATTCTGCATCATTTAAATGTATGTATTCTTTGTCTTTTTAGAAACGAGTATAGGAAGAACGGACTATTCCCTCGCAGGCAAATCGACCTTAGTTTCATCTTGCCAAATTTACACTCAACACAGATGGAAGTAATAAGAGCAGATCAAGGGTTCAACATGACACAGTTACATTTCCCAAATGACATTTTCCATAGTCTCACATTATTGTGCGAAATATGCACCTGTATAACATACATTTAAAGTCCTATATATCTGGTGTAGCTCTTACATTGCTGGTTTTTAACAGTCTTCAAATATTGCACAAGATCTTTCCAAGCTAATTGCTGATTGGTTACTGCCCACTTCCTTTTGTTAATTGATCTTCGTTATTTATATATCCTGTGCTCCATCAAGGTAAGAAGATCACTTTTAGATGTCAACATACAGAATTCCACAGCTGTAAACTGGAGTTAAAAATATGTTGCATTTTAAGTGTCGTTTTTCTCGAACCAATTGCAATTTAAGTTACAAGTTGGAAAACATGTCTTGCCTTAAAAGAAACCTAAGCTTATTGACAAAAACTTTCAGACATGACACATATAGATATAGAGGACACGGGGGATATTAGCAAAGGTAATTCCACCTTTGACTTTCACAAAAATAGTCATATGCTATGTATATACATACTATTCAAATACTATATACGGTATAGATTTATGTGAAAAAGAAAGTTACAGAAATGTGTTTTATTGTTTACGTATAAGGATATACTTAACAATCATCCAGTCCTCATCAAGTTCTGAAATTTGATAAATCTAATCTCGAAATGAGTAACACATACACAATTCTATTTTATCATTACTTATTTAGTAAAAAATATGCCATCATGATGACATGTGGAAAGTAAATGAAGAAGCGTAAATACAGCCCATGATTTAGTAGCTTGTAGAACCACCGTTAGCAGTAATAGTTAAAATATTAATTTCCTTTATGAGTTTATCACTCCGTTTATCACTCAACTTAGCACAGTGGCTAAGCGGTTAGCACTTCTGCCTCACAGCGCTGGGGTCATGAGTTCAATTCCCGACCATGGCCTTATCTGTGTGGAGTTTGTATGTTCTCCCCGTGTTTGCGTGGGTTTCCTCCGGATGCTCTGGTTTCCTCCCACACTCCAAAAACATACTAGTAGGTTAATTGGCTGCTATTAAAATTGACCCTAGTGTGTGTGTGTTAGGGAATTTAGACTGTAAGCTCCTATGGGGCAGGGACTGATGAGAGTGAGTTCTCTGTACAGCGCTGTGGAATCAGTGGCGCTATATAAATAATTGGTGATGATGATGATGTTACATAGGATTTGAGAAATTTTGGAACAATTCTCCTTATAACTATACTTCAGTTCATTAATGTTTCAGTGCATTTATCTATGCACAGATCTCTTAAGGTCCTGCCACAGCAGAGGGGTTGAAATATATTCCAAAACGGTGATCCTTTTCTTTTTCAGCTATTCAGTTGTAGATTTGAAGATGTGCTTAAAATCATCGTCCTATTGCTTGATCCAATCCGGGCCAAGTGTCAGTTTTCGTGGAGAGATGGCCTTACATTTTCATTTGAATTACTTTGGTATAATGAGAAGTATGCGTTGCACTTAACGACAGTGAGCCTCCAGGTTATGGGCCGTCAAAAGAATCCCAAATTCAACAACCCTCCTACGCTTTTGGTATGAGGTTCTTGTGATGGTATGTTATGTTTAGATTTTGCCAAAAATGGTCCTGTGCCTCAAGACCAAACAACTCCACTTTGGTTTCATCTGTCCAGAGGACATTAATACAAAATCCATACTCTCTCACTGTAGAATTATAGACATTAAATTGTTTGGGAAAAGCTTATAACCCATTCCAGACTTATAAGAAGCAACAATTGCTTCTCTGAGACCAAGAATGAGACAGTGTTAATACAAACCTAAAAGCTCCGGACCGAACTGCCAAAGGTTCTACTTTTTTATCGAGGTGGTAGAACTTCTTAATTATGAACTAATAAAGTGCATTTGATTAGCAGCACTAGGCTCAAATTGACTTTATTATAGAAATGGAAACCAATAAGAGTGTACTTCCATTTTCGCACATGGCAAACTTTTAGTTGAAAAAATATTGACAAAGTAAAATTTGTTTTGGGTTAAATATCTCGTGAAATTCGAATTATTAAATTTTGGGATTTGGTGAGGACTAGAAGATTTTTGATAATGTCCTAATCTGCATAACCCCTGATTTGAAAGAGGGTGTACTTTCTTTTTCACATGACTTAATACATCTGGAATTCTGATCTACAGGAAAGATTCCAGACACCTGTAACTCACCCTATTCTTCCCTACGAAAGGGTGCTGATGTAGGGCAAGAAGCTCAAATGAAAAAGTATAGCATGTCAGTTATCCTCCTCCTAACGGAACTGTGGGAGATATGGTCTTCTCTAGTGACCATGTCAACTCAGGTGCTCTTTTGTTCAGTCTCAGCGCCGACGTATTAAAATATACCTAGGGCAGGAGTTCTTGACCTATATGTCAACAAAGGTCAACTGTAGAAGGACCAGTCTTGGCCCTAATTTAGATACCTAAAAGAGATGCAAACACTAATTAGTTAAATGTCTGATTGAGAAGAATCCTAAGTTTATTGTAGGTCCTCACATGGAATAATACAGTTTAAAGGTGTTGAGGATTCAAATAGTCTAACTGACCCACCACCGCTTATTTCTGTCTGGTAGGATACAAAACGCTTTAATGTTAGATAAGGGAACGCGTTATGAGGCACTTGCCCTAATTGTGGTGCCTATGACATCTCACAATTCTGTCTTCTGAATAGTGGAGTGACTCCTGCTTCTGTTATTCGTTAGTGAGGAGAGCCCAGGAATACTAGTTAATTTGCTCCTGAGGCCCCCACTCTGCTTTTTTAAGCATTTTTTGTGCATTGTATATTGGTCACTAGAATCATCATCATCGTTTATTTTATACACCACCATCATTTCCCTTTATTGTAGAAGTCAATAGAATGCTGTCTGTATTGTATAGAGAGCACTAGAATGCTCTTCGTAGAAATCAATACAATGCTGTCTGTAGTGTATAGAAGATACTAGAATGCTCTTCGTAGAAGTCAATAGAATGCTGTCTGTATTGTATAAAGGACACTAGAATGCTCTTTGTGGAAGTCTGCCACATTTATAGAGTTATTACCCACCTCATGGGTGGACTCACAACGTTTTCCTCCGCAAAACACTTAGGAGCTGATTTATTAACAAATTCAAAATTAATGTATTGTGTGTGTTTTTAAAAACTCAATAACATTGGATATACGCACGTCTGAATTCAACAAAGAGCGGATCTGAAGATACGTCTGTTGATTAATACAAGTTTAGGTGCGCTGTGCTCTAACAGACAATACACTGCTGGATACAGCCAATACATATGTGGAATATAAAGTCCCAGAAAGGAAAAAAAACAATTAATGTCAACTGTTGATAATAAAGTAATTAATGACAAAACATTAAAAAATTACCCCCCCCCCCATAACATTTATTAGAATGTTCTAAATGTCTACTGTACATAAACTACATTTTTACAGGCTGCTCCTGATTGCAAACACTTGCTCTAGCATTGTACACAGCCGTCATCACTAGTAATCAGCACTTACACCCGACCTGTAGCTGGTGCAAGTGATACAACTGGAAATTACGTATCTTTGAGATGCCCAAAGCTTGAATCTGATGTTGCTGTGTGCAATCAACCTTGGCACGTCCTTACTGTACAACTGACTAGATGCAAACGCCCATTCCCTCCCCGTTCTGTCTCTGACATCGTAGGCTGTAGGAAGTGTCCTTTGCACTTGAAGATGGTTTAGAAGCTGCCCTCTATATGGTCCAGTTCTGGGCACGCGCAGAGTAATTGTGCGCTTTATATGCAACATATATCGCCATTTATGCTCCTTAATGAACAAGGCCCTTAAACCCTCCAGCTGGTCTCGGGTCCCAACCTTACTTTTACTAATACTACTTTTAATAGAATGCTTTCTATATTGTATAGAAAACACAAGAATGCTCTTTGTTGAAGTCAATAGAATGCCGCCTGTATTTTATAGAGGACACCAGAATGCTCTTTGTTGAAGTCAATAGAATGCCTTTTGACTTTTGTACCTTCCGATTGAACATTTATGCTAAAGCCCATTTCCACGTACAGCCAATAAAAAAAGCATTTAAACACACAGAAGGGACATATGTAATAAAGACAGCTCCATGTCCCCTGGCTGACAAAGATAAACTGAGCAGGACTTTAGGAGAAAAATATAAAATATAAAATGAATGAATGTTGTTGCTCTAAACTGAAAGGAGGTTGAAGATATGGGGTCTGAGTCATTAAGGAAAGCAAGGCAAAAAAAGGAGTACATTTACTCCTGGACAAACCATGTTACAATTCAAGGAGTGTAAATTAATTTATTACTTTGCATGCAAGAAAAATACTGACTGTATTTCATCTAGCACACAAATACTTGATAGCTTTATTTTTCCACTGAAATTTAAAGTTGATCTAGGACATGCCCTACTCAACTATAAATACATCCCCACATTTTACATTTACCCCCCCTCCCCCCTCCAATGCAACATGGTTTTGCCCAGGTGCAAATTTACTCATTTTTAATGCTTTGCTCTCATAATGACCCAAGCCCTTTATGTTTTTATTGTTTCCACCATGCACAATTTTCAGAGTGTTGGCAATACTGCAAATGTAGGCATATAGGGGGTGCTCCCAAAAACTAGAAAGTGTGCGTGCACCTTGAAATGCACCATGTAAATGACTCTTACATTCATGGAGTGGTGTTGGTTTTACTAACAGTAACATTTCTTTCCAGGTCAGTTCCTCTCTTCAGCTCAAAGAATAAATCTCCATTTCAAATAAGAAATGCAGTCAAGGCCAGCTCTGAAACAAAGGACCCTGGCAGCTTACTCTTTCTTTAACCCAATTACTTCGAAGTGATTAGCTGTCAGCAGGGAATATCATATAGTAGTCCTCTGACATATATAGATTCTAAAGGTAGATATAACATATAGATGACTGACATATAGTATAGGCTCATGTCTGAAATATGTGACTCTTGAGTAGCTTCAATTAGAAGTGCAGGAGAAAGAATGCAAGATTGAGCAAGTTAAACATTTCTCTGCAAATCTCAGGATATCCGACAGGATTGATTCAATATACAAATGAATGGATCTTACAAAATGTCTTTGGCCAAAGACTAGCACTGTTGTATTTGCCTTATATGTCTGTCCACATGTACTCACAAAACAGACTAAGGGATAGATTTATCAAACCTTCTGTAAAGAACAAAGTAGAGGTGTTGTTCATAGCAACCAATCAGAGTCCAGCTATCATGTTCTAGAATGTGGTGGATTATTGACAGCTACAGTCAGGTTGATATGGGCCACTTAACATCATCTTTTGGGAGATAATTATCAATTTAAAGAGATCCTAAAAAAAGCTAAGCCAGATGACAGGATACGTGACCAAAACTTTGACGTAAGCAACTTCATTATTGTTTGCTGTCAACATTGAATATTGTTTTAATGACGAAGTTACTATCATTTTATATTTAAAGGTTTGTTTTCTTCGAATGCATGCTAAGGCTTTTTTTCCTTTTATTTAAAACCCCAATAAAATAGAATTGATGATGTCTTTATGTTAACAAATTATAAACACGTTAGATATATGACACCTGGCTTAGCTTTTTATTTCAGCAGAAAACTACAGCTTGTCTGGACAGAACATCTGTTCCCAGCCGGTCGTCGTATAGACAATGTAACCTAAACACCTGTTTGAGTGCAGTTTCCATAAAGTTTTTATACGTTGAAGTCTCAGAGTTGATATTAGTTGAAAAGGAAGAATCAGCATAAAGTCGAGTAGATGCAGGTATCATAGACAATTTTCTACTTCCATCAGGATGACGAGGGTGGTTAATTCTTCAGTAGTCTGACATTTAAGGGTTTACAGCATATAGACATGTGCAACACAGGAAAAAGAAAGTTTTACTGCTTGTTAGGGTGTTTTGCTGTACTGGAATGTGCATTTGAAACTTGTTCTCATCCTACCGATCAAATCCTTGTTTCTGTGTTAGTTTCTCAAGATCGACCTCTTCTCTGCTTCCATTACCAGTTGGAGTACCACAAGGCTCAGTCCTAGGTCCTCAGCTGTTCTCTATCTACACCACTTCTCTTGGAAAGCTAATAAACCCCTTTGGATCTCAGTATCATCTCTATGCGGATGATTCCCAAAATGCATCAATCGGTACAGGCTGCAAAGAGGGTTAAGTTCTTGCAGAGTGAGACTCCTAGGTTGAACATGCGCAGGTGGGGGACATTGTTTTTCGTTTAAGAGTACAGTACAGTAAAAATAGGTTGCAACATTAAGTAATGTATTATCTGAAGACAACAACTAACTCATTTAATTAAAAATGCCAAAGAACAAGAGTAAAACATACCCTACTGTACACAATAGATATTAAACGGCAATCGCTAAAATATCAGGGACATATAACATAGTATATTTATAGAGCAATTATGAGAAGTATGGATTTGAGCACTCTGGCTAGACCTGTTTTTCCCAAACGCTTGTTAATTAAAGACCAAGTCATATTGAACAGAAGGAGACCTCTTATGTGATGTTATTGAAGGCCCAGACCCTGAAATACTTCAATATAAGTAAGGTATCTTCAGAATCACTGCAGTGCTGGACACAATATGAAAGCACCTTTAGGACCTCAAGGTGAATCTACCGAGGAGTTGGGTATCATTGGTATAGCAATCTCAAAGAAGCCACTCCAAATGGATAAAGGACTATTGTTTAAAGTTATTTACATCAAAGACTTGTCAGTCAATGCCTCAATTCAAAAGCACGGCATCGGCTTGTGTGGACATAGAACGTCCATGGAGCATTGCGTGGAAGTAGCTTCCTCTTTTGGCAACGGTTGGGTTTGGAATGTTGTCCTAAGAAGTGCGACCTGAGCGTCATCTACTCCTTGTCCTGGTGATTTAATAAGTTGCTCATTTTCTCTGACATTGGAAGATAATCTTGTTCCATACTGGAAAATATCATATCCCTGTTCACTATGGAGTGAACCTGGAAGATGGAAGAGGTTCTCCCAGCTTCTCTGAAGTTTTAAAGCTTTTAAAAATGCCCTCAGGGCAATGATGGGCAACAGGTAGTCTTAGGGTGGCATGCGGCTCTCTGAGCTTTCACCCGTGGCCACCAACTCTTTTCTGCATTAAGCAACGTTTTGGGCTTTATGTCCATCTGCTCCAGCTCATAGGCAAACCCAGGGGGAAGGGGGGGTTACTAGTGCCTGGAAACTCCCATCCAAGCCTGGGGCACTGTATAATTGAGGTGACTGGACCCTGCTCCCGCTTCACACAGCTCTGCTTCAAAACGGGAGAGCTGCATGCACCTAACAGTAGTGCACGCAGCATTGCCCATGTATATTATGGGGATAGAAAGAGTTGGAGAGCAGCCAAGCAATGTCTAAAATTATAGCCACGCCCCCATGCATGCTGGTCACGCCCACTGGCGGTGTGTCACGGGCACTAGGAGTCTTTACCCAGGGATCACCAGGTGGTAGGCTTACCAGAGCAATGTAGATGGTAATAGTGTACTCTGGTAGCTGGGTGATCACGGAACAGAAGATGGTGGATGATGAGATGCTCAGGAAAGTCTATGACTAGCAACACTGGTAATATGGAGGTAGTAGTACACGAGGAACTGTATGGACAAGGACACGTGAAGGTAGTCAGTGGTCTGCGATAGCAAGTTGTACCACTGCTATAGTGAGGAGGGATGTCCAACAGAAACGAGGAGGTGAGAGAGTCAGCGGTCTGCGGATAGCAAGTTGTACCGCTGTCTGAGTGAAGGAATGGAATCCAAGTGGAGGTATCCGGGGAGTCAGTGGTCTGCGATAGCAAGTTGTACCACTGCTGTGTGAGAGGATACTGGAACAGGTGATACTGGAGACAGGGATCAGTGGTCTGCTACTAGCAAGTTGTACCACTGAATATATATGTGAGGAGGTGCACGGGGAGAGGCTGCAACACAGGATATACACAGGCACCTTATACACAATCCACAGTAACATGCACAATATATATAAATGACTGAACAGCTCTGCAAATATAGAAAGTCTCTTGAAGTAGTCCAGCACAAGTTAACACAGTCAATGATGGCAATAGACTCAGCGGCTAGCAGGCTCCAGAGGAGAACCAACACAGTCCAGCAAGATATGCAATACACCAGCACAGTCAATGAGAAGTATGCATACCGTGGTTCAGAAGCAGGCAGTCAGATAGGAGTGCAGCGATACCTGAGCGGCAGGAGGCCGGCTGGATGAGAAGTCCCTGGATAGATGAGGCAGCGGTCTAGTAGGTGCAGCGCACAGGTAAGTAGACCAACAGGGACACGAATCCACAGGAATCAGTAACACGTGGAACTGGACTCATGGAGGCCCCAGGAGAATGGAGATGATCCAGCAGAGGAGTAGTTGATGAGATACGAATCCAATGCTGACAGGAGGGTAGAGACCAGCGGAACACGTGAAGGGGTGGAGAGCGGATCAGCAGTAGATGGACGATAGCGCGGTCAGCAGCAGCAGGGATCTGCGAGTACACGGAGGTAACCAGTAGCAACCAATAGGTATCAGTAGCGATGGAACATGGGAGAGCAGAGTAGACCAGGAGCTGTTGATCACGGAGAGTAGCGGATGGCAATGAGAGCAGCAGTCTCGAGGAAACACAGGAGAGCTGAGAAGAGACTGCAGTGCACAAGCCAGCGGATAGGAATCAGCTAACTGTCACGATGATGAACACAGGCGAGTTGCAAGCTGGAGGCTGTAGTGCACAGAGGCAGCGGATAGGAATCAGCTAACAGTCACGATGGTGAACACAGGCGAGTTGCAAGCTGGAGGCTGTAGTGCACAGAGGCAGCGGATAGGAATCAGCTAACAGTCACGATGGTGAACACAGGCGAGTTGCAAGCTGGAGGCTGTAGTGCACGGAGGCAGCGGATAGGAATCAGCTCACAGACTTGATGAGGCACAGGTGAGTGGATGTGAAGTAAAGGCTGGAGTGCACGGAAGCAGCGGATAGGAACCAGCAAACAGTCACAATGAAATATAATAGCGTTGATGTGGTTTAGAGAACTGTAGTGCACGGAGGCAGCGGATAGGACTCAGCAAACAGTCACGATGATACAGTTGATGGTAGAAGTGGTATGGGGACCACAGTAGTAGAAGTGGTTTGGAAACCACAGCGGTAGAAGTGGTTTGGAAACCACAGGAATCAGCAGCGCTGAATACACGAGGAATACAGGAACACCTTCAGAGACTCATGGGGAATGAGACTCCAAGATCAGGCAACGTGGTGTTGACCACAGGTGCTTAATATAGGGAGTGTTGCCTGATCTGCCAATTAAGTTAAAGGGACATACACTGAAGGGTAGGAAAGGGCTGCGCATGCGCAGACCCTTAGGATGGAGGACGGCCACGGTTCCTAAATGTCCGGGAAGAGGCACTCACGGTCCGGTGAGTGACAGTACCCCCCCCTTTAAAGGTGGGCACAGAACGCCTGGAACCGGGCCTGTCCGGATTTTTGGAATAAAACTTCTTCAAAAGGGCAGGAGCATTAAGATCTTCAGCTTTGATCCAAGAGCGCTCCTCAGGACCAAAGCCCTTCCAATGAACGAGGAAACGGAGGACTCCTCGCGAAATTTTTGCATCCAATACCTCAGTAATCTCGAAATCCTCCTCCTGATGAACTTGAACTGGCTGCGGAGCTGAGGGAGGAGTTGAGAAACGGTTGATGATAAGAGGTTTGAGTAAAGACACATGGAAGGCATTGGAAATCCGAAGATTCTTAGGAAGAAGAAGTTTCACACATACTGGATTGATTACTTGAATGATCCTATGTGGACCAATAAAACGAGGGGCGAATTTCATAGATGGAACCTTCAAACGAATGTTTTTAGTAGATAACCAGACACGATCTCCAATTTTTAGTGGTGGAATAGCCCGCCTCTTCTTATCTGCGAAAGATTTATATTTGAAAGATGTCTTCTTTAAACAGGTTTTGACCTGAGACCAGATATTTTTAAAGGTCTGACAAGCAATCTCCACCGCAGGAACTTGGGTGGGCGGGAGGGCAGGAAATTCCGGAAAAGACGGATGGTGACCGTAGACCACAAAAAATGGAGTTTTGGATGATGACTCGTGATACATGTTGTTATGGGCGAATTCAGCCCAAGGGAGCAACTCTACCCAGTTGTCTTGATTGGCTGATGAGAACATCCTTATAAAAGTCTCAAGATCTTGATTGACACGTTCAGTTTGTCCGTTGGATTGCGGATGGTAAGAAGATGAAAGTGCTAATCGTATGCCCAAGGTTTTACAAAGGGCTCGCCAGAATCTGGAAACGAATTGTACTCCTCTATCCGACACAATCTCAGACGGACATCCATGGATACGGAAGATCTCTTTAATGAAATGTTCAGCCAGAATGGACGAGGAAGGCAAACCAGCCAGAGGAATGAAATGAGCCATCTTCGAAAATCTGTCCACCACCACCCAAATAGTGTTATGATTCTTACTAGGTGGTAAGTCAGTAACGAAATCCATACTAATATGGGTCCACGGTTTGGACGGAATGGGTAGTGGTCGCAGCAACCCTGCTGGAGTTCTGCGGGAGGATTTAAACTGGGAACATAGCTCACAGGAAGCAATGAACTCTTTGACGTCTCTCCTCATTGAAGGCCACCAGTAACTTCGAGAGAGAATCTCAAAGGTCTTGTGTTCACCGGCGTGCCCAGAAAAACGAGAGGCATGGAACCACGAAAGGATTTTCCTCCTTAGAGTAGGAGGCACGAGGGTCTTCCCAAATGGTAGCGTTTTGGTGGATGAAGCAGCCAGTGAGATACATTTGGGGTCTAGAATGGTATGGTTGGAAACCTCTTCTATATCAGAGGACGTCATAAAAGCTCTAGATAAAGCGTCAGCTTTTTTGTTCTTGGCAGCTGGTTTGAAGGTTATTATTAATTCAAAACGGGAAAAGAAAAGAGACCATCTTGCTTGACGAGGGTTCAAGCATTGGGCAGACTGGAGATATGACAAGTTCTTATGATCTGTGAAGATCGTCACCGGATGGCGAGCTCCTTCCAATAAGTATCTCCATTCCTCTAATGCAGCTTTGATAGCCAGTAACTCCTTGTCCCCGATAGTATAATTCTTCTCTGCGGGCAGGAGACCCCGAGAATAGAAGGCACAAGGATGAAATTTTTGCTGTTCCGAGCGTTGGGAGAGAATAGCTCCTAAGCCCACATTAGAGGCATCTACTTCCAGGAAGAAGGGGAGTGTCACATCAGGCTGTCGAAGGATTGGAGCAGAAAGGGAAGGACTCTTTTAGTATTTGAAAGGCTTGAAGAGCCTCAGGTGACCATTGCTTAGGATTAGCCCCCTTCCTAGTCAAGGCCACAATAGGAGATGCAATGGAAGAAAAGTCTTGAATGAAGCATCTATAGTAATTGGCAAAACCTAAAAAACGCTGGATGGCACGAAGAGTAGTTGGCTGGGGCCAATGTAGTACAGCATTCACCTTGTCGGGATCCATCTTCAGGCCAACTCCGGAAACTATATACCCCAAGAATGGAATCTGGGGTAATTCGAATGAACATTTTTCTAATTTACAGAACAATGAATTTTTCCGTAGCCTGGAAAGGACTTCTGCCACATGTTGGTGGTGAGAAGGCAGGTCCTGTGAAAAGATCAATATGTCGTCCAGGTAGACGACGACACATACATATAATAAGTCCCGGAAGATCTCATTAATGAAACCTTGAAAAACAGCGGGGGCATTACACAGCCCGAAAGGCATTACCAGATATTCGTAATGCCCGTCTCTGGTGTTAAACGCTGTCTTCCATTCGTCACCGGAACGGATTCTGATTAAATTGTAGGCACCACGAAGATCCAACTTAGTAAAGATACGGGCTCCCTTGATGCGATCGAATAGCTCAGTGATCAGCGGAATGGGGTACCGATTCTTGATAGTAATGGCATTGAGTCCACGAAAATCTATGCAAGGGCGTAAAGATCCATCCTTCTTTTTAACGAAGAAGAACCCAGCTCCAGCGGGAGAGGTGGAAGGTCGAATAAACCCACGCTGGAGGTTCTCCTGTATATACTCAGATGTAGCTTGAGTTTCAGGTAACGAGAGTGGATAGACCCGGCCCCTGGGGGGAGTCTTGCCAGGTAGAAGGTCGATCGGACAATCCCAAGAACGATGAGGAGGAAGACGTTCAGACTGAGCTTTATCAAAAACATCAGTAAATGAAGCATATTGAGGAGGGAGTCCCGGTGAGGTAGATGAGATGGAAGATTGCTGTACTTTGAGAGGAATGACTTGGGAAAGGCAACGATGGTGACATTCAGACCCCCAAGACGTGACTTGAGGGGTGCGCCAGTCAATCTGGGGAGAGTGACACTGAAGCCATGGAAGGCCTAAGACAATTGGACTTGTCGTAACAGGAAGGATTAAAAACGATATTTCTTCATGATGCAGGGCACCAATCTGAAGGGTTACTGGAGACGTACTCTGAGTGATGAGACCGTTGATGAGACGTGATCCATCTATAGCCGTCACAGTAATGGGTGTTTTTAAGGTAATCACAGGTAGAGACCATTGATTTACTAATGATTTGGAAATAAAATTTCCTGCTGCTCCGGAATCAATCAATGCCTGTGACTCAAAGGTTTTGGTAGCACAGGAAATCGTAACGTCAAAGGCGCAGACTTTAGATTTCATGGAAGATGGAGAGGACTCCAGGGACCCTAACTTCACCTCTCCAGAACTAGTTAGGGCCTGGCATTTCCCGATCTCTTAGGGCAAGAGCTGAGCATATGAGTGGAATCAGCACAATAGATACAGAGTCTATTCTTTACTCTTCGTTTCCTCTCCTCTGAAGATAATTTGGAACGTCCTATCTCCATGGGAATCACAGAGGGTGAAACTGGACGAAATTGAGGGTTAGAACGAAGAGGTGCTTTAGCAGAAGTTGTTTTCTCAGCCTCTCTTTCACGAAATCTCATATCAACACGATGGCAAAGAGAGATCAGATCTTCAAGTGACGAAGGAAGCTCCTGGGTAGTCAGTGCATCTTTAATTTTATCGGAGAGCCCCTGCCAGAAGGCGGCAACTAGAGCTTCAGTGTTCCACTGAAGTTCAGAGGCTAAGATCCTAAATTGAATGACGTACTGTCCTACTGTATGAGATCCTTGTCGCAGACGGAGGATGCTGGAAGCAGCGGAGGTCACACGACCTGGTTCATCGAACACACTTCGAAATGTAGCAATGAATTTGGCACTATCTTGCAATATTGGGTCGTTTCTTTCCCACAGAGGGGAGGCCCAAGCCAGGGCTTGTCCAGAAAACAAAGAGATAAGATAGGCCACTCTGGAACGATGGGTAGAAAAATTTTGAGGTTGGAGCTCAAAATGGACTGAACATTGGTTAAGGAAACCCCTACAAGTTTTGGGGTCCCCATCGTACTTTGACGGAGTAGGCAGGTGAAGCGTAGAAGCTGTAGACACCTGGGATGGCACTGGGGAAACGGAGGAAAGCACAGGAGCCTCAGTAGTAGCTGTCACTGTCTGTCCAGATGTTCCTTGGGAGGTTAACGATTGATAACACTGAAGTAACAGCTGTTGACGGGCATCCTGTTGCTCTACACGGCTGACCAGATGCTGCAGCATCTCTTTGGCTGTAGGTTCCGTATCTGGGTCTGTCATGGCCTGATCTTACTGTCACGGGCACTAGGAGTCTTTACCCAGGGATCACCAGGTGGTAGGCTTACCAGAGCAATGTAGATGGTAATAGTGTACTCTGGTAGCTGGGTGATCATGGAACAGAAGATGGTGGATGATGAGATGCTCAGGAAAGTCTATGACTAGCAACACTGGTAATATGGAGGTAGTAGTACACGAGGAACTGTATGGACAAGGACACGTGAAGGTAGTCAGTGGTCTGCGATAGCAAGTTGTACCACTGCTATAGTGAGGAGGGATGTCCAACAGAAACGAGGAGGTGAGAGAGTCAGCGGTCTGCGGATAGCAAGTTGTACCGCTGTCTGAGTGAAGGAATGGAATCCAAGTGGAGGTATCCGGGGAGTCAGTGGTCTGCGATAGCAAGTTGTACCACTGCTGTGTGAGAGGATACTGGAACAGGTGATACTGGAGACAGGGATCAGTGGTCTGCTACTAGCAAGTTGTACCACTGAATATATATGTGAGGAGGTGCACGGGGAGAGGCTGCAACACAGGATATACACAGGCACCTTATACACAATCCACAGTAACATGCACAATATATATAAATGACTGAACAGCTCTGCAAATATAGAAAGTCTCTTGAAGTAGTCCAGCACAAGTTAACACAGTCAATGATGGCAATAGACTCAGCGGCTAGCAGGCTCCAGAGGAGAACCAACACAGTCCAGCAAGATATGCAATACACCAGCACAGTCAATGAGAAGTATGCATACCGTGGTTCAGAAGCAGGCAGTCAGATAGGAGTGCAGCGATACCTGAGCGGCAGGAGGCCGGCTGGATGAGAAGTCCCTGGATAGATGAGGCAGCGGTCTAGTAGGTGCAGCGCACAGGTAAGTAGACCAACAGGGACACGAATCCACAGGAATCAGTAACACGTGGAACTGGACTCATGGAGGCCCCAGGAGAATGGAGATGATCCAGCAGAGGAGTAGTTGATGAGATACGAATCCAATGCTGACAGGAGGGTAGAGACCAGCGGAACACGTGAAGGGGTGGAGAGCGGATCAGCAGTAGATGGACGATAGCGCGGTCAGCAGCAGCAGGGATCTGCGAGTACATGGAGGTAACCAGTAGCAACCAATAGGTATCAGTAGCGATGGAACACGGGAGAGCAGAGTAGACCAGGAGCTGTTGATCACGGAGAGTAGCGGATGGCAATGAGAGCAGCAGTCTCGAGGAAACACAGGAGAGCTGAGAAGAGACTGCAGTGCACAAGCCAGCGGATAGGAATCAGCTAACTGTCACGATGATGAACACAGGCGAGTTGCAAGCTGGAGGCTGTAGTGCACAGAGGCAGCGGATAGGAATCAGCTAACAGTCACGATGGTGAACACAGGCGAGTTGCAAGCTGGAGGCTGTAGTGCACAGAGGCAGCGGATAGGAATCAGCTAACAGTCACGATGGTGAACACAGGCGAGTTGCAAGCTGGAGGCTGTAGTGCACGGAGGCAGCGGATAGGAATCAGCTCACAGACTTGATGAGGCACAGGTGAGTGGATGTGAAGTAAAGGCTGGAGTGCACGGAAGCAGCGGATAGGAACCAGCAAACAGTCACAATGAAATATAATAGCGTTGATGTGGTTTAGAGAACTGTAGTGCACGGAGGCAGCGGATAGGACTCAGCAAACAGTCACGATGATACAGTTGATGGTAGAAGTGGTATGGGGACCACAGTAGTAGAAGTGGTTTGGAAACCACAGCGGTAGAAGTGGTTTGGAAACCACAGGAATCAGCAGCGCTGAATACACGAGGAATACAGGAACACCTTCAGAGACTCATGGGGAATGAGACTCCAAGATCAGGCAACGTGGTGTTGACCACAGGTGCTTAATATAGGGAGTGTTGCCTGATCTGCCAATTAAGTTAAAGGGACATACACTGAAGGGTAGGAAAGGGCTGCGCATGCGCAGACCCTTAGGAAGGAGGACGGCCACGGTTCCTAAATGTCCGGGAAGAGGCACTCACGGTCCGGTGAGTGACACGGTGTGTTGTGGAAACCCCCCTCTACAGCTGTTAGTCTCTGCCTTATGCCCTACCTAGCTTAACCCATGGCCCCAGCTCTTATTGGAAGATGAGACTGTGGGTGAATTGCTGCGGGTCATCAAACACAGAATAGGACCAAACTTGTTCTTATTTGCCCAGACACGTGACCTCCTCCTCAGCACAACACCGGGGGAGAGGGGAAGGGGGGGCAGTCACGCTCGGCACCAATCCTTCTGAGTCCAGAGCAGGGACGCGCAGTTTGCCTCATGCAGTCTCCCTCCTTCTTCCTTGAGCTATGTGATTCCTACTTACTTCATTAAAGCAAGGTGAGGCGATTATTAAGGGAACCCTGTTACGTACCAGAGAGCTGCAGAGCTGTTTGTGTCTATTTTGGTTTCAATTACACATGGGAACAGACATTCTCCATCATGGGTTACTTTACAAAACAAACAGAGTGCAACAGGTTGATGTATGGAAAGTTCTCTGCAGAATTGGGTTGTAATTGGTCAAGCCTTTCAACTAATTTTCAGAAGCTGGTGGAAAATCGCATTTAATTGCAGATTTGTTTGTTATAGCTTGTAACACTTGTTTATTTTACATTAAAAATGCCTGCTCATATGTCATTACAGATGATGACACTTTCTTTGATTAAATGTATTGTTGTAGATTAATACTGAGATTAAGGTAATGTATAACCTTTTGTTGGTTATAGAACCATCCATGTGCTCCCTTGAAGTGAACCAGGTTCCCTGTCACTGTTGTAAGGAAGATGGTTATAGGCTAGTTCTCAAATCATTTAAGAGATTTTGATGGATTTACCCTCTTGATATAGATAAATATAACTCTATTCAAAATTATTTACCACAGTTTATTTTCCTTATACGGGTGAGTTGATTACACCTCTCAGTCTGCTTTTAAAAGAAATTAGGAGCCGTTTAAAATGGGGATGCTGTGGGGTGTATATGATATCAACCCACAATCTGTGGCTGCTACACATGTGACTATATTATACAACTATTTTGTGCACATTTCATACACAAAGGGGCCAACAGGACTGTATCCGGTGTGATCTGTCTAGGCATATATATTTATTTTATCATTAAGTAAAATTTCAGGCCCTGGTCTCATCATATCCATAAACTAATGACTTTCACAGACAGTAGAAATGGACAAACCAGTGCAGGCAGTTTAGAATTTTGTGTACATTTTGTTAGTTTGCATAGTGAAGATTTATCTGGATGGAATGACTAGATTAAAACTTTATAGAATGTGGAACATTAAATGGCAGTTTGTCACTCCAGTCGGTAATCACTAACACTTTAATGGAAACTACTAAGGAGGAAAAGGATCTAGGAGTCACTATTTCAGGTGACTTAAAGGCAGGTAAGCAATGTAACATAGCAATGAGGGTGGCAAGTCCGATGCTTGGTTGTATAGGGAGAGGAATCAGTAGCAGAAAGAAAGAAGTAATTTTAAGTAATTTTAAGTAATTTTAAGTAGTAAAGTAATTTTAAGTAATAATACCACTGTATAGGTCATTGGTACGGCCTCATCTAGAATACTGCGTTCAGTTCTGGAGGCCATATCTCCAGAAGGATATAAATACATTAGTGTCTGTACAAAGAAGGGCAACTAAAATGGTGCATGGCCTACAGCACAAAACTTACCCGGAAAGACTAAAAGAACTTTAAGTGTGTAGTTTGGAGAAGGGAGGACATTATAGAAATATATCAAGGGTTATAACAAGGCAAAGGAGGGAAACATTCTTCAAATGAAAAGAAGTATTAGAACACGAGGACATGTACTGACACCTGGGGGGAAGTAGGTTTAGAGGCAATTTGAGGAAATATTGCTTCACAGAAAGGTAGTGGGTAGGTGGAATAGCCTCCCATCAGAGGTGGTAGAGGCTAATAGAGTAGAGCAAGTTAAACATGCTTGGGATAGACATTAGGATATCCTTAAATAGAAATAAGAATTAAATAGGGTTTGAGGTTACCATGAGTTAAAAATGGGCAGACTAGATGGGCCAAGTGGTTCTTTTCTGCCTTCAAATTCTATGTTTGTAGTAATCAGTAGGTACTAGAAATGGATGAGGTTTGTTGTTGGAGTACGGTCCTGAGCCCAAGACAGGTACCACCGGGAAATTGTTAATAGAATTTACCTTAGCACATCTGCATCTTACTGCTCCAAATGAACCATGTTACTATCCACTGTATGCTAACATTAGTGGCAGAACAAGTAGAGCTCCCTTTGCTTAGGTTATTGAATGATTTTATAAATAGATATATATATGGATATATATATAGATATACAAAAGTACACGCACACACACATATATATATATATATATATATATATATATATATATATATATATATTGTAACAGAAGACAGGCAGGGCGCCTCAATGTGTATTATCACTTGTATAGTATACTATACAAGTGATAATACACATTGAGGCGCCCTGCCTGTCTTCTGTTACAGTGTCTCCATTTCCGTACTAACCATCTGGCTACAGGTCATCGTGGCTGCCGCTCATACTTGAGCTATCTACACATCTGGAACTTTTCTGTTTTTGATACTGCATTATTGTGACTACGTTGTGGTTGTGAGCGCCATTTTATATCTGTTTGTTGATATATATATATATATATATATATATATATATATATATATATAAATATATAGTTTGATTTCCGGCTTCAAATAGAGCAAAATTGTTTATAAAGACTTTGTAGGGGAAGCAAACTTAATAACATTCTAGATTTGTTCGATTTGTTTTTATATTTTACTTTTTCAAGAAAAATTATTTCATCTTTCCAAAATTTATTGTAAAACCATATTTTGAAACCCACAACCAAAAAAGGAGATTTGTGACATCTTAACCTTGTAAGATTTTTAAGGTTGGTACATTATAATAAATAGAGTAATATAACTGCATGTGATACCATTGTCCAGGCACAGAATTTTATCTTTCACATAACTTATAAATTTGGTTTATGTAAATCATCATCATCATCATTTATATAGCGCCACTGATTCTGCAGCGCTGTACAGAGAACTCACTCACATCAGTCCCTGCCCCATTGGAGCTTACAGTCTAAATTCTCTAATATAGACACACACTCACACATAGGCACAGACAGACAGAAAGAGACTAGGGTCAATTTTTGATAGCAGCCAATTAACCTACCAGTATGTTTTTGGAGTGTGGGAGGAAACCGGAGCACCCAGAGGAAACCCGTGCAAACACAGGTAGAACATACAAACTCCACATAGATAAGGCCATGGTTGGGAATTGAACTCATGACCCCAGTGCTGGGAGGCAGAAGTGCTAACCAGTAAGCCACTGTGCTGCCCATTAAATGTAAATGTATGTATGTATGTAAATGTAACTTTTGCATAATTGCTACAAATCATTACTGCTCTAACATGAGCAATATTTTTATTATTATTATTATTATTATTATTATTTTCATTGTTAATATTAATATTATCTTTTATTTCTAAGGCGCCACAAGTGTTCCGCAGCGCGGTACATGGAAAAAACAATAGTATATAATACAGAGATAGCAATCAGAGTATTTTTTCCATAACTGCCTTTAGCGCATACAAATTTGGTTTCTCCAAATGGTAGGAAATATCAGTGTATAAGGCTGGGTTTTCTCCCGTACAGGGCTCTATTGCATTGCTATAAAACCACACACATTAGGAACGCCATACAGGTATATAGGACATCAAAGTATCTACTGTGCCCTAATTAGGCAAATGCAAGCAAGAAGTCATGCCAAACGCCCAATCCCATGACATGAGAAAGAAGAAGACAAATCAGATTACTCTGCCGACAAGACACCAAAGCTATCACTACACCGAGGAGTGTGGAGGAAAATAAAGACTCTTTGAGAAGTGAGGACACTATGTGTAATTAGATCTGAGGTTTGCATAACATTAGCAGCTGTCTACTTATCTCATTATGTTGTGTTGTCATTGTCCTTGAGTGTTAAAGAGACCACTCACTGCATACAAACTGCTTTCAGCTGGATAAACAGGCCCAGTAAGTGCACCCAGTCTCCATAAATGCACCCACAGGTAAACGATGGCAGAGTTAACAAATTATAATATGAATGCACCAAGCATGGTCAATGTGCCAAAATGTTTGTGCAACACTACGGGTTCATGTAGAGGTGATCGTACGTCAGTACTTACGCATATCTCTGTGTATAATATTTGTGTTATCGGTGGCCTGCTGCTTCATACACAGGGAGAAGCAGCTGGAGAATGGCAGGGATGCCCAACTGATAGCCCCTGTACAGTAAGGGGGTGTTTTTCAATTAAACTGCAAAGCAGTCAGATGTGGACTCCTGTTGGGGGCGCCACGAAACACAATGACGATAGTGACTATCAGCAGTACTGTCTACCTGCTTCTGATTGGCTGGTTGCATCTACTACCTGCTTCTGATTGGCTGGTTGCGCATTGACCCCCCACAAGCTGATCGTAGTCTTGCGGCTACATTATATCAAGCCGCAACCTACTATTCACCTTAGAAAATTAACATTTCCGTTTGGACGACTGCAGGAAAGAAGCTTCACATTTAATTTTTAAAGTGGAGAACAACAGATGTTGGTTTTAATTTGTATTTAATTATATTTTTTATGATTTTTGTCCTTATTAATAACTCCAGATAGTATCCAAACATTTGGACGGTGTAGTATCAGGTGGGGGTATTATAGGCTGCAGTGAAGAGGTGCGTTTTGAAAGAGCACTTGAATTATTAAAGGTTGAGGAAGCTTGGAGTCATTCTTACATGCACTCTGCAGTTTAAGGGCCCGATTCATTAACAAACGCAAAATGAACGTAATGGGCGCTGTTTAAAAAATCGCACATACAACGGGTATTCGCACGTCCATATTCTACAAGGAGAGGATGTGAAGCTATATATGTCGATAAATACGGGTCTATATCCACTCAGCTCTAACAGACAAGACACCAGGGGCGGATCTAGAATTTTTTTCTACCCCGGGCGATATAGGGGGGGGGGGGGATTTAAGCCCCGCCCCCTTTCTAACTTCTAATGCTGCCGGCGGCTGCACAGTATGTGCAGGTCCGTTCGGCAGTGATAATGTGCTGTCCCGCTGCTCTGATTGTGTTTAAAACACAATCAGAGCAGCCGGGCAGCATATTTTCACTGCCAAACGGACCTGCACAGTGTGCAGCCGCCGGCAGCAAGCCCCTGCTAGGGGGGGCTTAAATCGCCCCGATCGCCCCCCCCCCCCCCCCCCTGGATCCGCCACTGCAAGACACTGCAGGGTATATACAATACATATTGGAATCAGGACCGTCTTTCCAACTGGCACGATGGGCAGGTGCCCGGGGGCCCAGCGGGCAAGGGGGCCCAAGGCAGGATGAAAATAAAAAAATTCTGTAAAAAAACAGCAACAAAAAAAAAACTTACCTTTTGCGTTCAGGTCTGGTGATCAGGACAGATAGCGATACGGCTCCCTTCATGGTCCTCTCTTCCGTGCTGTGCTCGCAGTGAATGTCGGGCGTGAGGATGTCATTACACCCGACATTCACTGCGAGCACAGCACGGAGGAGCGCAGAACAGCGACAGCGATGAAGAAGAGAAGAGAAGGGGATCGGACTCATTGAAAGGTAAGTTAAGGGGCATTTGAAAAAAAAAGTGATGTGTATATATATATATATATATATATATATATATATATATATACACTGCTTTGCCAGGGGGCCCGTAATGTTGTTAAGATGACCCTGATTGGAATATTAAGCCACAACAGAACGCACAGAAAAAAAATCAGTTAATGTCACCTGTTAATATACAGTTACTACTGGCAAAACATTAAACAATAAAAGAAACGTTTTTGTCTTTACCCCCTCCCCATAAAATACAGGATGGCTAACTAAATAACCTATACAGAAGGGATGGGCTCTGACTGTCAGAGCATAAGAAAGTCACTCTGATTGGTTAGTAGGAGCTATACCCCAAGTAGGATCTATCTGAAAAAACACCAGTGATACAATGT
The DNA here is from genome assembly GCF_038048845.1 of Mixophyes fleayi. NCBI lineage: Eukaryota > Metazoa > Chordata > Amphibia > Anura > Limnodynastidae > Mixophyes > Mixophyes fleayi. Next base: position 262,882,322 of record NC_134406.1, on the reverse strand, counting down.
ATCAATGAACCTCACTGATACAGTATCAATGAAGTTCATTGCCTCTAGAACTCTCCAATCAGAAAAGCTTTCTCACATTGTTCTTCCATTTGTGTCTGCAGTCAAATGAGTCAAGTTGGCTTTATATATTGTGGGATAGTATAAAATACTTCAGAGAATCCAGACATTCCGCACAAAATGAGTTTTGCATATTTAACCCGTGGTTTTGTTTAACTTCTATGTTCGATGGAAAACCCAAGTGGGGAATGCAAATTAGAAAAATTAGCTGTGGATCAGTTTCTGTTAGAATCACTGATGATTCGCCCCTCCTAAAAAGAACATTTTTCATTACTTAAAGGGTAACTCCACCTCTAGAATATTCTATAGCCCAGGAAGATGTTTTTATTTCCCATGGAAACAATAAAAGAAAAGCTAATTTCTGTGCATTGGATACAATTGTATCTGCGCTGTAGAACCCTTGTGGCACCATAACAATAATAATAATATCTGAAAATAGAATTGCCTGAAGGTGGAGTTCCCCTTTAAAAGAACTTCAATTATATTGTTTGCGATTTAACCAAATTTGGTTTATAATAAAAAAAATACTCTGTTTACCTCTACGAACCTTCCTATATCCTTTCCACGAATTAACCTCTTCATGTCTTAAGAGTCTGGCAATGCACAAGGCACAAAAGTAAAAAGCGCTACAAATGCAACCACAAGAAAGACTTGAGGACAAAATGACTGAACATCTGCTCGGCATTAAGTTTCTTCCCTTGGGATGGATGCAGCTGTTTCTGCAATGTACAGCAGACTGTGAAATGGCAAGTGGGCAGGACGGATAAAGTAGAAACATTATCAAGTCCGTATTGTAAAATAGAAGTCCCTGTGAAATCAAATACGCCATATTTATCGGTAAAATTGCTTGGCACAGCAACCTGGTTTTTAAATCAATGCAACATTAGATCAGTGGGAAAGTGTTAGCAGTCTGTTATAGACTGGTAATAAGTTTCTCTATACAAAGCCGCAATACCTCTATGAATTGGCACCTTGCCCTGTTTGGTGTTGTCAACTTTAATGACTAACTTAACATCTGGCAATATGTACAACTGTCTCTGTGTAGGAAGTCACACCCACATGTAATGGTCTCCTACTTGATAACATGATATTGAGTCTGCTCATTTGTGAACAGGGGAGATTAAGAACAATGTCTTCAATGGTTGTTATGGGTTAAAAGGACAACTCCACCTTTAGTGGAGCTGTCGTCATCATCATAATTGTCATTGTTATCAACTCCATCATCATCGTCCTCATCATCTTTGTCATCAACGTCCTCCTCCTCCTCCTCATAACTGTAATTGTCATCAACTCCATCATTGTCCTCATCATCTTCGTCCTTCTCCTCCTCATCATCATCATCATAACTGTCATTGTCATCAACTCCATCATCATCGTCCTCATCATCATCGTCCTTCTCCTCATCATCATCATCATAACTGTCATTGTCATCAACTCCATCATCATCGTCCTCATCATCATCGTCCTTCTCATCATAACTGTCATTGTCATCAACTCCATCATCATCGTCGTCATCATCTTCATCATCAATGTCCTCCTCCTCATCATAACTGTCATTGTCATCATCTCCATCATCATCCTCCTCCTCATCTTCATTATCATCGTCCTCATCATCATCATCATCATAATTGTTATTGTCATCAACTCCATCATCGTCGTCCTCACCATCTTCATCATCATCGCCCTCCTCCTCCTCATCATAACTGTCATTGTCATCATCTTCATCATCATCATCGTCCTCCTTCTCATCTTCATTATCATCGTCCTCATCATCATCATTATCGTCCTTCTCCTCCTCATCCTCATCACAACTGTCATTGTCATCATCTCCATCATCATCGTCCTCCTCCTCATCTTCATTAGCATCGTCCTCATCATCATCATCATCATAATTGTTATTGTCATCAACTCCATCATCATCATCTTCATCATCATTGTTATTGTCATCATCTCCATCGTCATCTTCATCATTATTGTCCTCCTCATCATCATATTATACAGATTCCATAGCACCAGACAGTAAACTTACAGATATGACAAACATGAGTGCAATGAGTATTATAACAGACACAGATCATAACAGTGACATGAATACAATTAAGCATATTAACGCCTCCATGTATGGTCTCCAACTAGCATTAACAGTTTCAGGTAGCTGAGATGTCATGTCTTTAAGACATGATGGTAACAAGATCGTACTAGGCACACAGACACCAATCAAATATTCCTCCCACCTACAACAAATATTGGGGATGGCCCCCTCACATTACCCAGATCTCTCGACTCTGGAGGACTAACTTCTGTCTATATCTCTATAATAGCTTAGGGAAGCAATTCCTGGAGTTATACAAAAAGACAAGGATGGATCCTCCGCACATTTAAATAATGACAATTGCACTAAAGGTGGAGCTGCCAGTTCAAATTGTTTGCTCATATGTTAAAATACATTTGTTTACAAGCTATTAATAGAAATTTCAGATAGTTAAGATCTTCTTAATTTCTTAAGATGCAGAAGAAAGTGAACATACCTCTGTGTTTTCTAAAATTGCAACGTATGTGGTATAATGATTCTGTTTACCTGGAATCAGAGCAGCTGTCCATCTAATAATGTAATTATGTGCTATTATAATGTTATTGACAGTTGTATCCCCTATTTATTGTATTATTAGTTATGGAAGTGATGGTGGGAACAAATAGTTTATTACATTTTGTTTTTATGTGGAAGCTTCAAAATATTTATATAAGGGAATGGCAGTGTATGGTGAATAGTAAATGAAGGGTAGTAATGGAATGTGAATGAATGATAGTGAACGATGGGGAATGACAGTGTATGATGGACAGTAAATGAATGTGAATGAATGATAGTGAACGATGGGGAATGACAGTGTATGATGGACAGAAAATGAATGTGAATGAATGATAGTGAACGATGGGAATTGACAATGTATGATGGACAGAAAATGAATGTAAATGATAGTGAATTATGGGGAATGACAGTGTATGATGGACAGAAAATGAATGTGAATGAATGATAGTGAATGAGGAGGAATGAAAGTGTATGACGGACAGAAATGAATGTGAATGAATGATAGTGAATTATGGGGAATGACAGTGTATGATGGACAGAAAATGAATGTGAATGAATCATAGTGAATGAGGAGGAATGAAAGTGTATGACGGACAGAAATAAATGTAAATGAATGATAGTGAAGGATGGGGAATGACAGTGTATGATGGACAGAAAATGAATGTGAATGAATGATAGTGAACGATGGGAATTGACAGTGTATGATGGACAGAAAATGAATGTAAATGATAGTGAATTATGGGGAATGACAGTATATGATGGACAGAAAATGAATGTGAATGAATGATAGTGAATGAGGACGAATGAAAGTGTATGACGGACAGAAATGAATGTGAATGAATTATAGTGAATTATGGGGAATGACAGTGTATGATGGACAGAAAATGAATGTGAATGAATGATAGAGAATGAGGAGGAATGAAAGTGTATGACGGACAGAAAATGAATTGAATGAATGATAGTGAATGAGGAGGAATGAAAGTATATGACGGACAGAAAATGAATGTAAATGATAGTGAATGATGGGGAATGACAGTGTATGGTGGACAGTAAATGAATGTGAATGAATGATAGTGAACGATGGGGAATGACAGTGTATGATGGACAGAAAATGAATGTGAATGAATGATAGTGAACGATGGGAATTGACAGTGTATGATGGACAGAAAATGAATGTAAATGATAGTGAATTATGGGGAATGACAGTGTATGATGGACAGAAAATGAATGTGAATGAATGATAGTGAATGAGGAGGAATGAAAGTGTATGATGGACATAAAATGAATGTGAATGAATGATAGTGAATGAGGAGGAATGACAGTGTATGATGGACAGAAAATGAATGTGAATGATAGTGAATGAGGAGGAATGACAGTGGATGACGGACAGAAAATGAATGTGAATGAATGATAGTGAATGAGGAGGAATGACAGTGTACGATGGACAGTAAATGAATTGGGAGAAATGCCAGTGAATAGTGAGTCAGTCTTGCTGTGCAGTGAATGATGGGCAGTGAGTGGTAGACAGTAAATGAATGACATTGATGGAATGTGATTGAACAACAGTGAATGATGGATATAATTATAAATGGCAGTGTATTAAAAGTGAATGACTGATAGAGTGTGAATGAATGGTGTGTAGTGAATGATGTACAGCTAGATGTAGAAAGTGAGTGAAGAGCAAGCAGTAATAGAAACTGGAGGAATGGCAGTCAGTAGAGGACAGCTATTTAGCAGCCTATTGCTGGAAGGGTATGCTGGGACTTGTAGTTTCACAAAACCTGGAGGGCCACAGGTTAGCCAAGCCTGCACTAGACTCAGAACATTTCACAGACTGTCCTACCTGTTGTTGTCACTTTTACCACCTGTGGTTGCTGGTTTATTTAGCTGCGCCTTGTCTGGATACTGGAATGTTGAGGGGCCCTATTTGGAAAAACTAATGGGTACATTTAGAAAATTCCAACTAGCCCCGGCGTTAAATCAATAGGACCCACATTTAATACTTAGGACTTCCTCCAGCCGCAACATAAAAGTAATAGTATTCCCATTTAATAAACTTATTTCCCTCCTAACAGATAGCCCCTGCAATAAATTAATCACATTTACGTATAATAAATATACCTATTTCCTGCAACCGTGACTGCCATTAAATAATTCATATTCACATTTCATAAATAGACCTCATGCTCCTCAAACTCAGCCCCACATTCAATTAATAGTACCCAAACCACCCTATCTTAAATTAATAGTCCCCACTATAAAATTAAATTGCCCCATCTTCACCCTACAAAGAAAATTGCACCCATTATTTAGCCACCACCTACCACACACACATTAGATTGCCACAAGCCCGTTGTGCCATCACACACACATTACTGTGCCCCTTCATCACCATGCTGTGCCCCCTGATGATCACACTGCGCCCTCCATGCTTCTTTTGCTCCCCCCTTCTCCTGGCCCCCCTTCACACACTGCCATGCTGTCTGTGCTCCCCCTTCTTTCTGCCATGCTCCCCCCACTTCTCTGTTCCATGCTGCTCCCACACCTCTGTTCCATGCTGCTCCCACCTCTGTTCCATGCTGCTCCCACACCTCTGTTCCATGCTGCTCCCACACCTCTGTTCCATGCTGCTCCCACACCTCTGTTCCATGCTGCTCCCACCTCTGTTCCATGCTGCTCCCACACCTCTGTTCCATGCTGCTCCCACACCTCTGTTCCATGCTGCTCCCACACCTCTGTTCCATGCTGCTCCCACACCTCTGTTCCATGCTGCTCCCACCTCTGTTCCATGCTGCTCCCCCACCTCTGTTCCATGCTGCTCTCACACCTCTGTTCCATGCTGCTCCCACCTCTGTTCCATGCTGCTCCCAAACCTCTGTTCCATGCTGCTCCCACACCTCTGTTCCATGTTGCTCCCACACCTCTGTTCCATGCTGCTCTCACACCTCTGTTCCATGCTGCTCCCACCTCTGTTCCATGCTGCTCCCAAACCTCTGTTCCATGCTGCTCCCACACCTCTGTTTAATGCTGCTCCCACACCTCTGTTCCATGCTGCTCCCACACCTCTGTTCCATGCTGCTCCCACACCTCTGTTCCATGCTGCTCCCACCTCTGTTCCATGCTGCTCCCAAACCTCTGTTCCATGCTGCTCCCACACCTCTGTTCCATGCTGCTCCCACACCTCTGTTCCATGCTGCTCCCACACCTCTGTTCCATGCTGCTCCCACCTCTGTTCCATGCTGCTCCCACCTCTGTTCCATGCTGCTCCCACACCTCTGTTCCATGCTGCTCCCACAACTCTGTTCCATGCTGCTCCCACACCTCTGTTCCATGCTGCTCCCACCTCTGTTCCATGCTGCTCCCAAACCTCTGTTCCATGCTGCTCCCACACCTCTGTTCCATGCTGCTCCCACCTCTGTTCCATGCTGCTCCCAAACCTCTGTTCCATGCTGCTCCTACACCTCTGTTCCATGCTGCTCCCACCTCTGTTCCATGCTGCTCCCACACCTCTGTTCCATGCTGCTCCCACACCTCTGTTCCATGTTGCTCCCACACCTCTGTTCCATGCTGCTCCCACACCTCTGTTCCATGCTGCTCCCACCTCTGTTCCATGCTGCTCCCCCACCTCTGTTCCATGCTGCTCCCACCTATGTTCCATGTTGCTCCCACACCTCTGTTCCATGCTGCTCCCACACCTCTGTTCCATGCTGCTCCCACACCTCTGTTCCATGCTGCTCCCACACCTCTGTTCCATGTTGCTCCCACACCTCTGTTCCATGCTGCTCCCACACCTCTGTTCCATGCTGCTCCCACACCTCTGTTCCATGCTGCTCCCACCTCTGTTCAATGCTGCTCCCACCTCTGTTCCATGCTGCTCCCACACCTCTGTTCCATGCTGCTCCTAAACCTCTGTTCCGTGCTGCTCCCACACCTCTGTTCCATGCTGCTCCCACACCTCTGTTCCATGCTGCTCCCACACCTCTGTTCCATGCTGCTCCCACCTCTGTTCCATGCTGCTCCCACCTCTGTTCCATGCTGCTCCCAAACCTCTGTTCCATGCTGCTCCCACACCTCTGTTCCATGTTGCTCCCACACCTCTGTTCCATGCTGCTCCCACACCTCTGTTCCATGCTGCTCCCACACCTCTGTTCCATGCTGCTCCCACCTCTGTTCCATGCTGCTCCCACCTCTGTTCCATGCTGCTCCCACACCTCTGTTCCATGTTGCTCCCACACCTCTGTTCCATGCTGCTCCCACACCTCTGTTCCATGCTGCTCCCACACCTCTGTTCCATGCTGCTCCCACCTCTGTTCCATGCTGCTCCCACCTCTGTTCCATGCTGCTCCCACACCTCCGTTCCATGCTGCTCCCACACCTCTGTTCCATGCTGCTCCCACACCTCTGTTCCATGCTGCTCCCACCTCTGTTCCATGCAGCTCCCACACCTCTGTTCCATGTTGCTCCCACACCTCTGTTCCATGCTGCTCCCACACCTCTGTTCCATGCTGCTCCCACACCTCTGTTCCATGCTGCTCCCACCTCTGTTCCATGCTGCTCCCACCTCTGTTCCATGCTGCTCCCACACCTCCGTTCCATGCTGCTCCCACACCTCTGTTCCATGCTGCTCCCACACCTCTGTTCCATGCTGCTCCCACCTCTGTTCCATGCTGCTTCCACCTCTGTTCCATGCTGCTCCCCCACCTCTGTTCCATGCTGCTCCCACACCTCTGTTCCATGCTCCCCTTTCACTTACCTTTTCTATCTGCTTCCTCCTTTTCTTATCTTCTTTCTTGCCGGCGCTCCTCACTGAACGTCACGCCCGACATTCAGTGCGAACGGAGCCGGCGCTGCAGTCACGTAAGGTTTTTTATTTTTGTTTTGTTTTTTGTTTTTTTTATATTAAAGTTTCTCGCCCACCAACGAAGAAGGGAGCGATTCAGGGTCGGGGCATACCGGTGGATAGTCCAGTCCCCCAGCAGGCCAGTCCGACCCTGCCCTTAGGTTTACACAGTAAGATCGTCACATTTGTGGATGAGCAGAGGTTTGAAAAGACAGATGGGAGATGTTGAGCAAAGTGGAGGTGTGCCTGGTGAAGTACTTTGCAGATAAATGCAGAAACAGAGGCATTGTAATGAAATAAAGGGGTTCTGATGGGCATTTTCAGGGGTGTTTCTTCCTTTTGTTGGTCACAGCCATTTCCACTCTAAAATGGACTTAAATTTACACACCTCAGAGATGGGCCTCGTCCTACACTTCTAATAGGAATTCAATGGGATGTGTGCTAGATACAAAGTCAAACCACTGCCTACTAGTGGCCCATTCACCTCATTACATCAATGATCACATTAAACAGTTTTGGTACGTAAGGTGGGAATTCGTTCATGCATCAGGCTGACTTGCATTGCCTTTCACTGCTACAAGTGAGTCAAAACATTGCTCATTTACAAACATTGCCTTTAGGTGCAACATTTGCACCTAACCGTGGCAACCAATCAGACGCTTGCTTTTATTGTCTAAAATGCAGTAAACAGATAAAAGGTAATTGCTGATTGCTGCTGTGGTTCACTGCAAATTTTACCCCCATAGGCAATGTAAGTGAGCCCTACCGTTTGTACTTGGGTGTGCAAGCATTTTCCCACCGAATTTCCATCATATCATTAGCTCTGATCCAGATGGAAATAAAGGGACACTTCAAAAATGACATGACATCTCGCTTAATAAACTGCACCATTGCATTGTCTTAGACCCATCATTTAAATGCCAGATCCCTGATATTGGTTTTAGCGATTTTAGGCTGTACTGAGCTCAGCATGTGGTACCCTCTATCCAACCAAATTAAACGCATGTTCAAAAAGACGCCAGGGCCACCCTCAACTTGGTTCTGTTGGCAACTTCTCACAATACCTTGGCACCTTTGGTGGTTCCTCTCACCACCTCCATTGATAGACGCTCACTTGCGGTGATGATTACCGTGACCAATTCACAAAAAGTGAGGTTAATTACGTACGAATCAGCTCTATGTGTGACTAACTCATAACACATTTCACTGGAGGGAAAATAAGTACATGTAAAACAATTCATGGTGACTGTTTTATTTTATTTTACTCTTTTTTTGTCCCTTTAGAGTAGAGCAGAACAATTTGTTTCTTTATGCCATATGTTGTGAATTTGTAAAAAAAAAAAAAAAAACGAAAAAAAACTAAAGAAATGTAATGTTCAAGTTGCGTGGAGGAAATGTACAGACAGTCGAAGGTTTGAAGGGAAGAGCAAGTTGTAGAGTAGATGCATATAGGGATATAAGAGAAAACGTGCTTTTAAAAATAAAGTTGACAAGATAATATATAATCCTATAAAAAGTGGCAGATATAGACTCTAATAAGCAATTTTTTTTTAGTTCTTATGTTAGTCTGTGCATATTTATTTCCATGTACAAAGAGTCAGTTTAGCTAAGAGGCTAAGGAGTATTGATGTGAATATAACAGTTTGGTACCCGGAGTGTAGGAAATGAGGAGGGCAAGAGGGACTATGGTACTTGGCACCATGTTGATGAAGGTACTACGGGCCCCAGTGACCTAGGGAAAATATATTTACTTGGCTCAGAAGCTCCGACGGAGTTTTAGAGCCATACACGATAGGGGGACCTCATATTTGCCCTTCTTGCAGGAACAATGACATCATTTTCACAGTGCATCTCTGGACGCAAGTCCAACAATTTACTAGAGCCCGTAAACCTGCCTAAGGCATTTCAAATCATTTGTCTTTTCATATTAGAAGCATGTAATCCTGGGCAATGCATCATTTCTAACCAGAAAGAAAAAGTTATGAGTGCAAACGACCTTCATTGATCTTCCTAAATATTTAATGTTAACAATCTTTGAAAAATCCTGAAACTTGAAGTTATCCCGCCCCCAACACTGCAGATTATTATTATTATATTTTATTTATAAGGTCGATACAGTAGTATACAATACACAGACAGCAGTGATCCATAGTACATTGAGTTGGGATTTCCCACCTCCCAGGATGGGAGAATTTGAAAGCCTGACGAATGTTCTATTTTGAGAAAAGTACAAGTAATGATCCTAGAAACTCTTGTTTCATTGTACAATGAATGCAGCTTGTGTTCAGATTAATCAATTATGCCCAATATCAGGAAGAACTTTTTTTAAAAAAATGTACAGTCAGCTAGCAATTAATTCACTAATTAATTGTATAGACTCTTGTCACCATATCTCTTCCTATCTGTTCTATGCAAACTCTTGAGTTAACCTTATCGTCTTATGAATATGAATTGATTCGATCTTCTGCTCTTTTTTTTCCTCAAAGAATTGGGACAAAGTGACCACAATAAAACCAGGTATCACTTTCATGCTGCAATAAACTTTTTGTAAACATATTGAGAAATCAAGGTTTATTTTAATTACTTGGGTTACCATTTACTAACACCAATGGTAACACAGCACAGCCAAGAGCCATTATTATTCTCCTAGGTGATGACATGCACTCGCCTTGCTCTGGTTGATGGATAGAGCATGTTGCGCTATATACAGAAATTTGGGCATTTTTGCACCTTGTGAGTGGGTGAACTACAGAGTGTGAGGGGTAATGGACACGACAACCCATCTGGATTTAGCAATTTTAAGAACACTGGAGAAACATCATCATCATCATCATCATCATCATCATTTATTTATATAGCGCCACTAATTACGCAGCGCTGTACAGAGAACTCATTCACATCAGTCCCTGCCCCATTGGAGCTTACAGTCTAAATTCCCTAATATAGACACACAAAAGTGCAAAATAAATTTTTACTACACCACTCTGTCGTAAATTACCTAATTGTATTTAAAGCTGCTTTTTTTAACCTAAATAATCGGAATGCATTTTATACATTCACTTCTTAAATCTGTGCTAAAAATCGTCTATTAGAAAATATTTTTAATCAACAGTCTCCATTTCTATTGGCTGTTGCTGAATTCGAGGCGGAGGCAGTTGACATGCCTGAGTATGCAGTAAATCTAGAGCTGTATTGTAAATCAAGGACAAGGAATTATGTACTTCTGGAATGCAACTCTGCTGCGGATAATACCATTTGTACAAGAAAACCAATTTAAACATTTTATTTGTAAAAGATCTATAATACAGATTAAATCTAAGATCAGTTAATACAATTGTCAATAAGTGACAATTGTATTAATGTGACATTTACAAACATTTCTTTACAAAAGAATAAAAAGTGAAACCAGGGGCATTTCACATAAATCCCAAACATGACTCATAGAACGTTATTCCCCGTGTGTAAAGAAAGCTGCAAATAAATAAGATACCATTCCAGAGAATCGCAGATCGCCAAGATTTTGATGAGAACAGACTTTGTTAACTTGCAATGTATAAATCATTTACTTGTTCGCATGGACTGGATTGTTCATTTGCAAATGTACAAAAAAAATAATTGTTCTCTATTACTGAATCCCACCCGGGCTTCCTGGAAGATGTTTTAGGCTTTGACGCGATAGTTGGCCCCAGCATCTCTTCATTTTACTAATTACTGTATGTTATGTTTGTTTTATGGAGTAATTACCAATATTAACATTTCATACCTCTCAAGAGTTCAAAAAGCAATATTGGAAACAAATAAGCCTCTCCCACGTCCCGCCCAAACCACGCCCCTTCCAGGATCCAAAATAGGGACAGTTGGAAACTAGGAGCTTTTATTCTAGAATCAAAACTTGAAGCCAGATTCAAAGTGGAACGCAAGCGTAAGCGAACTTGTGATTGATAAAGTCGCACATAAGTGTACTCCATATTTATTGTTGAAGATGCCTTCAGGTCTGAATGAGCATCCTACCTATCTAATCGCTCTTTCAGTGTTAATTTCTCTAGATCCACCCCTGCTCCGCTTCCTTTATCAGTTGGAGTACCACAAGGCTCAGTCCTAGGTCCTCTGCTATTCTCTATCTACACCACTTCTCTTGGAAAACTAATAAGCTCCTTTGGATTTCAGTATCATCTCTATGTAGATGATACACAAATCTATCTATCCTCTCCTGATCTTTCGCCATCTGTGTTGTCTCGCGTAACTGACTGTCTTTCTGCCATTTCATCTCGGATGTCTTCTCGCCAACTCAAACTCAATCTTTCAAAAACTGAATTAATAATATTCCCACCCAAAAACAGAAGCTTCCTGCCTGACATTTCTATTTCTGTTTATAACATGACCATAAATCCCATCCTGCAAGCTCGCTGCCTAGGTGTAATCCTAGACTCACAACTATCATTTATTCCCCACATCAACTCCATATCTAAATCATGTTACATACATCTAAAGAACATTTCCAGAATACGCACATATCTGACACAAGACACCGCAAAAACCTTAATTCCTGCACTGATCATCTCCCGCATCGACTATTGCAATTCCCTCCTTACTGGTCTTCCCAAAGTCAGACTGGAACCCCTACAATCTATTATGCAAGCAGCGGCTAGATTGATTTTTCTTGCAAACCATTCTTCCTCTGCTGAGACACTGTGTCAGTCTCTACATTAGTTTCCTGTATTTCAACGAATGCAATATAAAATTATTCTACTAACATACAAGGCCGTCAACAAAATTGCACCGATATACATTTCCTCACTTGTCTCAAACTCAAAACCTCTATTCTGCACAAGATCTGCGACTCTCTTCCACTCTCATCACATTCCCGGTTACAGGACTTTTTTCGGGCTGCACCCACTTTGTGAAATTCCCTCCCTCGCACAGTAAGACTTTCCTCTAGTTTTCAAACCTTCAAGCGTTCTCTGAAAACCCACGTCTTCAAACAAGCTTATGGTATCCTCAACCACCATCTTAATCTCCCCTATTACCACCCTCTACACAGCTAACACAAGACAGCAACCCTTTGACCAACATAGCTACACACACAGCACACGCAATACTTTTACTTTTGCATTCTAGCTGGTCCAGTGTGCAATATGATGTAGCACGTGCCCTTGTTTTTCAAACTCCCATTGTCCTATTGATTGTAAGCTTGCGAGCAGGGTTCTCTTACCTCTCTGTCTGTATGTATTACCCAGTATTGTTTTATCAATGTTTGTTCCCAATTGTAAAGCGCTACGGTATTTGCTGGCGCTATATAGATAAATATTGATGATGATGATCTCCCAACTGCCTTTTCCAATATGCTTGATAATTATCTGATTTCCTTTGCCCAATAAATCAAATAAATTGTCTTACTATTACAAACCACTATTTAATATACTGTTAAATATAAAGTTATTACATTCATTTTAATAATAATAAACATTGTCATATTTACTGGAATATGCAGTAGGTACAGGGCTAGCTGTGGGGATGCCCTAGGTGCACCCCTCCCTGCTCAAAAATTAGTGGCTCCCATTATTGGGCGTTGCGTCCACAATCCTGCTTGGCAGATGGGAGGTGAAGCAGCTTCCTCTGCTCCACAAAGTGGGAGTGTGACACTCGGCTGTGACATCATAGCCAAGCGCCACACTCCCTGCCCATCACAAACATGGAGGAACAGCAGCCAACAGTTTCACAGGTAAGAAGTTACCAGCTTCTTCTCCTCCATGTTAGTGGCCGGTGCTCCGTGTGATTTTAAATACACGCCATGAGTGACATTATAAGTGACAAGCACATTGAAACCTCCTTCCAACAATGACATCCCAAATGAATCATTCAGTGACTATACTGTTAAAGAAATGAGGTAGATGGTCATCGACTATGTTAGTGTCGTCCTTATGAAATTATATAACCTCAATTAGAAGTGTAAGGTAATCGGTATATGCAATAATAATGCTACATTCTTTGATCGATTGGTCAAGAACCCCATTTGAGAATTGTTTCTACTATTAGTTACTATTGTGATTGTTTTAATGTCTTTATAATGTGAATAAAAGTAAAAATTTAAAATTGAATACTGAGTTCTGTAGGAGAATAGAATTATTATCATATAGTGTTGAAATAAGACAAGGTTTCATATTGGCATTAATTATTGCATAGATCGATTACCTTGCATTTCTAATTGAGGTTATATAATTTCCTAAGCAAGACACTAACATAGTCAATGAGCACCTACCTCATTTCTTTAACTGTCATCTAAGGGAGGGACCCCCCTAACTGATAGAGTTGCTCTTGCAACCAAGAAGAAGTGCAGTCCCTTAATTTGTTAATTATAGTGACTATCATCATCATCATCATTTATTTATATAGCACCAACAAATTCCGTAGCGCTTTACAATTGGGGACAAACACAGTAAACTAGTAAAAAACTGGGTAAAATAGACAAAGAGGAGAGAAGGCCCTGCTCGCAAGCTTACATACTATGGGACAATGGGAGTTTGATACATGAGGTTAAGTCTACATTTTGCATTTCGGTCCAGCCAGACTGCAAAGGTAAAAGTGATTCGTAAGCTAAATGATCCCGTCACACAACAATGTTGGTCAGGGGGTAGTTGTCTTGTGTGAAATTGTGTAACGGGTGATAATAGGGTAATCTAGGGAGGTTAAGAGGGTGGTTGAGGAATATTATAAGCTTGTCTGAAGAGGCGTGTTTTCAGAGAATGCTTGAAAGTTTATAGACCAGAGGAGAGTCTTATTGTGCGAGGGAGTGAATTCCATAGAGTGGGTGCAGCCCGAAAAAGTCCTGTAACCGGTAATGGGAGGATGTAATGACAGTGGAAGAGAGACGCAGATCTTGTGCAGAACGGAGGTGTCTATTTGGGAGATATTTTGAGACAAGTGAGGAGATGTATGTCAGTGCAATTTTGGTGATGGCCTTGTATGTTAACTTATGGTGACTGTCTATATTTTCTTGAGTGAGTGACTATTCTGTATAATGTTTGCTTTAACACCCCATAAGCTTACATTTGTCAAAATTAAATCTCTACTCGTTCCTCATATTAAGCCATTCTGCCTTATCCACAATTGAGATTATGGAATCATTAATTCTCTCATTGTTGAGTACAAATGGGAACTATCTTACTTTTACTTTCTACAAAACTTTGAGAAATCACAGTCCCCTTGAAGAAGGGGAGAAGAGACACCCCTAATTGGAGTCATGTGTAAAAAAAATGATGTCAGCTAATCTGAAAGTAATAAAAATCCAGTCTGGGAATAACCCTCAGCAGTAAAGAGGATTCCTTTACCTATCCAGTCTGTGAGTAACAGTCCATATATCTCTGTAACAGGAAAAATGTATGTTACCCTTAACTAAATCATTTATATATGCAAATATATGCAAATGTTGCAGTATGACGGATTCAGTTCAGATTCGGAGAAATTTGACAGATCCAAGATTTTGTCATGGCTTGGTTCCTCGCGCCAAAATCAGAAATGAAAAGAGGCAAAACAGAATTTCTGGGAAAATGACAGAGCTTGCAAATTTTGGATCAATATCTTCTATATATAGCACTCCCTCGTGTTCTCATCTGCCATTTTACAACAGACAGAGTACAGGGAGGATTTAAGCTGCAGTGCTGTGAAGATTACATTTAAACTAGACTGTAGCGTTAGACATGAAGCAAGGGGCGGAGGAAAGAATAGAATATCTGTGATTGATTATAATTTATTTTGATGCAGTTTAGTCCTCCAGAGATCAGTGAGGTAGAATACTTTGCAGATCAATACTTGTGAAGTTGTTAAGGGTCATTCATCTATATTAAATGGGGAAACTAAGGATATTTTGCGTGTGATGGTGTTTCTTGGCATTTTTGACATTCAGCGACCTCATGTCAAACATTGCAGTGGCTGCAAAAAAATGTCACCTGTCATGCAACCAACTGAAGCAAGCCCATTAGATGAATTAAACAAAAAAAACTGTAGTGTAGGGAGTGTAAGGTGCAAGAGATAAAAATGTTGAAACACTACTCACATGTTAAATTTGGAACAGTGTGAAGAGGTGGAAAGATGCAGAGTTCATTAGATAGTAGCATCAGGAGATATTTAGACAAGTAGATAGATAACCAGTTGTAAAGTGTTACAGTGTTGCTGGCGCTATATAAATAAATGATGATGATAGAAGCTGGTCTGCGTCCATACTAGAAGACTTCAAAGACTACACACACAATATATTTGGAACATATTAGGGCATCCATCATAGACACTTATGCTACAGAAACAGGCAGAGGTCATTAGATGGACAGTGTTCTGAATGAATAGAGTTATTTATAGAAGTAACAAAGGTGACCTGCACTCATACTAAAAAAGCTTCAAAGACTATGTGCATAATACATTTACAACATAAGACTAGTACTATACACTTCTCAATGGGCAGAACATTCAAAGGAGGTCAAGAGCAGAGCTTTCAAATACCTTGTTTTACTTATAAATGATTTTAATGCTACGAGTAAGGTAGATCTGGCTGAATATTAATAGGTTCCTAAAAATAATAATAATAATAATAATAATAATAATAACAATAATAATAGCAATAATAATAATAATAATAATTCAAAACATTGTATTATTGTACAGGGCATCCATGATAGACTGTGAAGCTACAGTAAAAGGCAGACGTCATTGAATGGACAGTGGTGTGAATTAATAGACATTTAGACAAGTAAATAGACTAAAGTGGGCTGAACCCATAATAAAAATTTCAAGACTACTCACTTCTCTTTGGGCAGAGCATTCATCGGGAGCCAAGAGTGGAGATTTCAAACACCTTGTTTTATGTATAAGTGGTTGTTTATGCTATAAGTTAGGTAGCTCTGACTAATAGTAATGTGTAATCTGTATAAGTAATATGTGCTTTACTGCTGTCCTTGTGAATCAAACAAGGGAAACTCTTATATATTTGCCAGTAACCATGTATCATATTCTACATCCTATATTTCCTACTGAAAGGTTGTTATTTGTTAATCTCAGATTTTTAGCATAGTTTTGTAAGAATCTTCAGTTAGTTCAAATAAGAGACTTAAAACATGGACAGGGAAATTTCAAAGGGAGTTGGACCTTAGTAGGGTCTATCTGATAGACATTTCAAATATATGGCACAGATATACAAAAGATGGGGTCCGTGCTTCGATACCTGTGTATAAGCAGCCAATGGGATGTGGATGGGGCTCGTCCTACTCCCCAGGGTAATACTGGATAAATAGTGAGATTCCCAGGCGCTAATGAATTGAAAAACTAGAATGATAACAATCGCCCGAAGGCCAAATATAATAAACAAAGATGTGTTGTGGTATGATATGTTGGTAAACTTGTCAAATACAGTAGGTGTAAACAAAGTACAAAGCCACAAAAATTATGTTACAGTGGTAAAATACAGCTCCGTTAATATGATATAGAGATGATAAATAATGATGGCTCAATGATAGAGATAAATGATAGTGCATAAGCCAGATGTGCGGCACCGTTAAATCCAAGTAAATCAAGGACTATATGCAGATGAGTCCAATAATCCTTAAGGTTGCTGTAGAGAAAACTAAAACCAGGGGGGTCAGAAGGGTTACTGTCCCATGGAAATAGTGCACTGGAAATACAGATAAGAAAAACGCTATGTGTGGTCATAAAATGAGTTCATACACATAATGCAAGGTCGGTGATTACCGATCAAAAGTTCTTGTAGCACAACTGGAAACACTAACCTAGATCCGGAGATATTGCCCAGAAGAATCCTGGTCCGATAGTAATACACTTTTACTATCCCTGACGAAGCCCCACGTGGGCTGCCATGGTAGTCCAGAATCATAAAACATTAATAGCAGCCCGAAGAAAAAAACAAGGGAAAAAGATAAATACCAACATTCGACTTATAGACTGATACACTGATTTATGTTAAAAAAACACACCTGATTGCTTCTTCAAGAGTACATCTCTCTGCTGTCCCCAAGACAGTGCTGCCCTATGCCAATTTATTGTTAACAGTGGTGCGTGTTGCAGTTGAGCAGACAGGAAGACAAATTTGGGCCAGGCCTCAACGTGAGGAAGCCATATAGATCAGGGACAGCACAATTACAATTGCAACAAGCTGCTCGTTGTCTCATCATCATCATTTCTTTTGATTTATACCTAACAATTATGAAAATAATAATCATTTTAATTATTGGTAGAATACTTGTTTTTATTTATTTATTTACAAGAGGGAATGTGGTGGAGGTACGGCTCCTCTGAGGAGGAGGTGCGGTGGGCAGAAAAAGCTTATAGAGGAAAAAACATTTTGGGGTATATTTACTAAACTGCGGGTTTGAAAAAGTGGAGATGTTGCCTATAGAAACCAATCAGATTCTAGTTATCATTTATTTAGCACATTCTACAAAATGACAGCTGGAATCTGATTGGTTGCTATAGGCAACATCTCCACTTTTTCAAACCCGCAGTTTAGTAAATAAACAAACCTTCTGAAAAGAAAAAAAATGGAGGTGTTGCCCATAGCAACCAATCAGATTTTAGCTATCATTTATCTAGCACATTCTAGAAAGTAACAGCTAGAATCTGATTGGTTATTATGGGGAACTCCTCCACTTTTTAAAATGGATTGGTAAATTTACCCCTCAATTCAGACTTGTCATTCCTGTAATATAACGTCATTAATGTATAAATAACCTTTTGTTAGTAATACAGCTAAAATACCATCAGAATAATCTGTTAGGGAAATTTAAGAAATATTTCTGCACAAGTCATTGTTTCCTCATTTCTCCCCCAGGGCGGTTCTTTTTTTCGTTTACAGAATAAATCCAACTTTCCATTTTTATTTATTTTTATTCTTTTTTTTTTTTTGTAATTATAGTCTCCCAGATTACAGGCAAGTTTCACAAATAGAAGTTTGTAGTGAATATCCAACACAATCCAAAACATAACTGAATGGCCATAAGACAATGTGGGAAAATTATAGAATGATATGACCTAAGCGTAGGAAAGTTCTGGCACAATCAGTAAAATTGCAGCACTCTCCTGCCAAATGCTACTACTTTATGGTACGTTTGACAGTTGCATAATGCGTCAATAGTTGATACACCCCTGCACCTGTTTATAAGAACTTGTATATATCATCCTGATCGGTCCTCTCACGAATTATCATCATGGCTATGATTAGAAGCACAATAAGAACATGTTTATTCATTTAGTAAACATTACTTCCAAAGATCAACAAAAGGAAAAAAAATCATTTTCATAACTTTTATCCCCTGTGCAGGGTGGGACAAAGTAAAGCAATTTTCAAGGCTTGGATTTAAATTAGATCAGTCATGGACCGAGAAACAAGCTGTTCCTGTATGATTGTCCGCATATACGGAGGTGTTTCGTCTTAGTAGACCAGCAGGAGGTCTCTCCCTGGTTACACCTTGTGTGATAATATAGTTCTGGGGACCTCATTGGATAGACTCGTCTCATCCAATCAAGTGCTGCCTTCAGGGCTGGTGCTAGGGTACTAGGCAACTAGGCGAAGCTTCATCCCACGTCTCCTAACTTTGCCTTTGGAGACGACATGGCCATTACATGGAATGAGCATTAAATCCTCTGTGTGGCCCACCATTCAACTCCCTCCCCTTACGTAAAGCCAAATTTTCTCTTACACTGGGGCACTTCGCTTTGCAGAGTAGCATGAAGTGGGACACAGTAGCAGCACGGTGACTTAGTGGTTAGCACTTCTGCCTCACAGCACTGGGGTCATGGGTTCGATTCCCAACAATGGCCTTATCTGTGTGGAGTTTGTATGTTCCCTCCGTGTTTGCGTGGGTTTCCTTTGGGTGCTCCGGTTTCCTCCCACAATCCAAAAACATATAGGTAAGTTAATTGGCTGGTATTAAATTGACCCTAGTCTGCCTGTGTGTGTGTGTGTTATGGAATTTAGAATGTAAGCTCTATTGGGGCAGGGACTGATGTGAGTGAGTTCTCTGTATAGCGCTGTGGAATTAGTGGCACTATATAAATATATATAAATGATGATGATGTCCCTGCAATGAACAGTCCACCAAAATCTTGCAGTTGAGAGGTATGATATACATATATGTATGTATGTATGTATGTGGTTCTTCCCTTGTCAATCATTTCTTACCATATTCCCCTGTTATTCATCCCTCTTGTAACCTATTCCTCCGACACAATTCAATTATCCACCACAGCCAGGGGCTGGCTGGCAGACTTAAGCCCAGGGGGCAAGCACACAGCACTGGCCCATAAGTAGCAGCCTATCCTTAAAGGGTTGTTTGCGGTACAATATATATATATATATATATATATATATATATATATATATATATATATATGTATATATATATATATATATATATATATATATATATATATATTTATCAATATAAAAAGAGGTTTTTCTAGTGTTGCTTATTACAGCGGTACTTTTAACATTATAAATGTAAATCTGAAATAATGTAACAAAAAACAAACCTGCCTTTATATTGAACTTTATTTTAAATGTTCCTTCCCTCTTTACATACCTATCTGATTATAATCTGACACCCTGGCCCATCGATACTGTGGTGATCGCACTTACACATAGTCCTCTGCTGCTACAGGGCTCCCGTAGTCTAGGAGAGGCGCCCTGTAGCCCTATCATTAGAGAAACGCGGTGCAGGCAGTCTATGCAGTCCGCGCAAAAGCAGCCATCACACTACTGGATTTGGCAGCGTCATCCATTGATAGAATACTGTACAAGCTGTAGTACCAATATTCTATCAATGGATGACACGGCCATATCGAGTAGTATGAGATGCCGGTGACTATGCGCGGACTGCATATGCTGCCTACACTGCATTCTCCACTGGACCACCAGGTTACCTCCCTCCACAACGTACCTTTTTGGGAGTAGATACTGCCTCTCAGTGGTTACGCATGGCCGGTGTCTTCTGCCTGCTGGTCTTATGCTCCGTTGCTGCTTGGCTGGATCCTGGAATGTTGGGTCCTGTTTGGAAAAGAAATAGTTATTATTCACCTACTGAAGAGTTGAGCACTGAGTGAAGAATCTGGGCCTCCCTCCCCACAACCAGACAGATATTAAATCAGTAGCTTTTTCTGTTTAATAAACAAGCCTACTCCCACCCAATCAACTCCAGAATTTAATTATTAACATTTAAGTGTAATGTCTATTTTCCTCCATATAGCCCCGACATCAAATTGATAGCACCCACGTTTAATAATTAGGCCTTCTTCCCACTAACCAGCCAGACATTAAATTAAAAGCCTCCTTCTGCCCAACCAATTCACTATAATAAATGAATAACATTTAATAACATTCCCAATTAATAAACAAACATAGCCCCCCCATCCGTCCAGACATTAAATTAATAACCTCCCCATTTAACAAACAGACCAAATTCACCCCTCACCAACCCCGACATTACTTATTAACATTCCCATGTTGTACAAATGTCTATTTACACACCAGTCGCACAATCAAATTATGAGTTACAACTTTCCTCACATTTGTTATGTTACTTATGTTTTTATAGTACATACTATAAAAAATCCCCCCTTCTCTCCAGCCCACTCTTGTCTCCAGCCCCCCTTCTCATCAGCCCCCTCATCTCCACCCCCCCTTCTCATTAGCCCCCTCTTGTTTACAGCACCCCCTCACCACCCCCCCATAATTTAATTTCCTGAGCTTCTTTTGTCCTCCTTTCTGACACTTCTTCCTTGTTGCGTCCGTGTCAGCTCCTCTTTTTCCCTGTGTTCTAGCGCAACACTCACCCACCTGTTACCACAACACTATCTTAGCTAATCACAGAAAGCCGGCGCATCCGCTCTCTGCTCAATGCAGTGTCCTGACATGAAAAAATGACGTCAGGACGCTGCAGTGAGCAGAGATCGGATGCGCCGGATCTCTGTAATTAGAATTCAATTCTAAAGGTAGACTAAAACAGTAGACTAATATCCACGCACCAATAGAATTCTTCCTGAGCTGCTCTTCCTACGATCTTCAATTAACCAATCAGAGTGCTGTTTTATCTGTAGGATGACATTGTTAACATTCTCCAGTGTTTGTGAGCTAAACCTTCTAATAGACTAAGTCAGCAACGTACATCTGCAATAGATCTATCACCCATATTAAGCCAACATCCTAGAATATAGAAAGCATACAGGTGTTTATTTTCTGAGACACACCCAGGGACTTTCCATCTGTACAAATGTACAGTTATACAGCTTGTTTCTTCATTACTAAGGATTGGGTTTCCGTATAAAATCTAGGCAGTTAAAGAAGAGGCTCTCAGGTGATTCTCCAAAAATTTGGCAATCCCATAATCTTATTTGGACACAGATCAGTTTGACACAGTGACAAAAGGAAGATTCCAACATAATTAAGCCAAAGTTTACATAAAGTAAATCTCAAAATCTACTCTTCCGTGTTCAAAGCCTAATTGCATTTTGAACCCACTCTTAGGAAAGCTTTTACATTTTAAATGTATGAATGATTAAGAAAACAGGCAGATTAACGTGGATTAGCTAAATGCACACGGTAATTCTGCTTCCTTCCTCACTGCATCAGCATTTATCGCTGGAATGCATCCTAACATTTTTATGTGAGGTCCATGAATTTATTCAGTTACTTGTATAAAATGTCAAGTACATAAAATGCAGAAGTTAAAATAAAAAAAAAAATCCCCAACAGTTCTCAAGCAATGAAAATTCCCAAAACTTTGTTGTTTGTTCTGCTTTGATTGAACAAGTGCCAAGTCCTAAAATCAAGTTATTAGATTTTTGTTGTGGCTTATCAAAAACTAGAAAGGGAGATTCAAAACATTCAAGATCTAGAATTCTTGTTTATTACATGTACAGTATAAATAAATTAAATATACCGGTATATGTATATATATATATATATCTTATATACAAGGCCCTTAGTCAGTTAGACCTGGGCGTTAGGCCCATAGCCAAGTAGATTGCTCAGCCCCACAAGCAGGGCACAAGGCCCTAAGCCAGTTAGGCCCCTAGATAGTTAGGCCAGGGCACTAAGCCCAGAACTCCTTCCAGGTCAAGCGGCAGGCTCTGTGTAGCGTAGGAAGATAGACTGTATTGCTGTGTGCTTACGTGGATTGTGGGACTGGGTTGTGTTTCCTCTCCATGAGTAAGAAGTTTCCATGAGTAAGAAGTTAGCGTCCTGTTGGAGATAGGCGCTGGTGCCTGGTCTATTCTCTGGCCACACTCGAGGCCCAGAAGGGGCTAAGGAGAACTGGCAAAGCATCACGCCCGAGAAAAAGCCGCACGGTGGTGCTCCCGCCCGGTAAGTCCCCGGCATCTCGTAGGTTCCAGAGGTAGTGGTTGGGCCCCTCGCTGGCATCGCAGCACAGCCCTTTTGAGTTCTGGGGGGAGTTACCCGCGGTTCCATTTAGGTGCCTTCTTCTCCGTTCCGGCAGGTTATCCTGACGGTTCCAGTACAGGCAGTGTACCGTGGGGTGGGGAGTGGTTCACCTGAGTTCCGGCAGTGCTACTGACGGTTCCAGGTGGGAACTGCCGGACCCAGCAACGTTTCTGGCAAGTGTTGCCCTGTCACTTAAACTGCTGAGTAGAGATTTTGGGCGTGAACGTTCTCTGTCCCAAATACTCGCAGCCCCCGTGTCCAGGCCACAGCAAGATGGGGTAATGACAGGCAAAATTGAGTGAGCGTCTCTGTTTTAAGACTCGCGTAAATCAGGTTTGCGTACGACCGCACTCAACAAAGAGCGGGTGTGGAGATACATGTGGTGATGAATACGGCTGTGGCTCTGGTCTGCTCTGCTAAAGTAGACAGGATACTGCATATATATGTGGAATATAAACTCACAAAAGAACACAAAGAAAATAATAAAAAAAACGACCCAATTAATGTTCTTTGTTAAAAAGAAAGTCAATAATGACAAAATATTAAAATATAAAAAAGTTGCTTTTTTTTGTTTTTTCCCCCATGAAATACATTTTTATGATGTAATTAATGTTTAATGTACATAAAATACATTTTCACAGCTGCTCCTGATTGCAAGCACATGTTCTAGCTGCATACACAGCCGTCATCATTAGTAATCAGCACTTACACCCAACCTGTAGCTGGTGCAAATGATACAGCAGAGATATAAGTACTTTGAGATGACCAGAGCCTGAATCGGATGCTGCGCTCGAGATTGCTATACCCTTACTGTACAATGACTACGGGCAAAAGCCCCTTCCCACCCCGACATTGTAGGCTCTAGTAAGTGTCCTTTGTGCTCGAAGATGAATGAACGTGGCTGCGTTCTGTGGCGCATGAGCCGTTCTGGGCGTGCGCAGAGTAATTTGGCGGATTGTACTCACAAAAACGCTACTTACGACTAGAGATGCTCACTGGCCCACGTGAACTGGTTTTGGTTTTGGATCTGGATTAGCTTCGTGTTTTAGTTTTGGTTTTGGCAAAACCGCCCTTGTGTGTTTTGGTTTTGGTTTTGTATTTTTTTTAGACAAAATCCTAAAATATGCTAAAATCACATAATTTTGCTCTTTTATTGTTCCTACATTATTATTAGCCTCAACAACACTAATTTCAAGTCATTTGCAGTCAATTTTGAGCACCTCACAGGTCACAATATTATTTTCATACACTTTCGGACAAATACTGCAGCGACCTGGCTGGATGGTAAGCGGCAGAGCAATGACTCAAACACACGGCAGTTCCTAGCACATCTAGGACACATTGGCACACAGCAGTGGCAGAAAAGAAAAATGGTGCAAGATGGAATTGTCCTTGGGACCGCCCGACCCTCCCACCCACCGTTATGTTGGATCTTAAAAAGCAATCCAAAACTCGCGAGATCCGAGATCCGACGACGTAACGATGACCTATTGCCACGTTTTCAAATCCGAAAAAGCGCAATAGTACCACACCGGCTCGGCTCAGTACTCAAATCTGCTAAGTTCGGGTATGTTCGGTTCTCGGGAAACCGAGCCTGAGCATCTCTACTTACGACTCTTAATGAATTAGGCCCATAATGAACAAGGCTACTATGGAACCTTATCATGTTGTTTTCGTTTTCTGGAATAATGTAACAGTGTACTTTGCACATGAAAGCTATTAAATGTTCCTATATTTATATAACTGTAGATCATACTAATAAGCACTCTCACATTAGGAATTATCATCCTCTTTACAAGCAGCATCTCCCTTGTAAAGTGCACCCTGACCTCAGGGCCATCGAATCCTATGGTCACTACGGCTCCCCCACTTGCACACTTCAAAAGTGATCCCCCGTTGTGATTGTCTTTAGTGTGCGCTGTAATATAAACAGGGGGATACGGACTCAACGATCCCTGGGTGACCGAGCACTTTACAAGAGGCAGAGATGTGGTCAGTGCGCTCCAACTGCTGCGCTGCATAGAGGATGTTAAATCACAGTGGGAACGATCCCGAAAATCAGTATCAGCTAAGAGTAGAGGGACTATTATAAAGTTTTATATATTTGAAATTAAACCTCAGTGAAGCCTGAACTGTTTATTTAAAATACAATTGCAATATCCTTAGATATGTAGTGAAATGTTTTATTTTTTTAGATAAATTATGGTGATAATGGAAGAATCTACACACATACAGTGCCTGATCAGCCAATAGGCTGACCAGGCTGCAGCCTGGGGCGCTGGAGCCAGGGGGGGGCGCAGCGACGCCAAGATGTTTTTTTTTGTTTGTTTTTTTTCTAAATGTGGCAGCCGAATTCATCGGGACCGCCCCTGGTCTAAAGGAGCGGTCCCGACTGTCACTATCACATGATACAGTGTGGCCGCAGGCGCTTCTTACTCTGGTCACGTGAGATCAGGACTTCCACATCTCACGTGACCAGAGTAAGAAGCGCCCGCGTCCACACTGACAGGCGGCCAGCAGCGATCGCTGCCAGACTGCCTGTCATACACAGCGCTGAAGAGAGGACTCCACAGCAGGTAAGTCCGTTCTAATGTCACGGGGGGAGGGGCAGCAGATGGGCCGGTGAGCAGGATAAAGGTGGCAGGTGAGGTGGCAGGATAGGGGGGGGGGGGGGGCGCTACAGCTGAAATAGCCTAGGGCGGCCGGAACCCTTAATCGGGCCCTGCACACATAAATGTTGTTTTGTACTTTTGGATAGGGGAAAATAAGATTAACTGGGGGCTGTATCTGTGTGGAGTTTGTATGTTCTCCCCGTGTTTGCGTGGGTTTCCCGCGGTTGCTCCGGTTTCCTCCCACATTCCAAAAATATACTGGTAGGTAAATTGGTTGCTATTAAATTAACTTTAGTTTGTATATTGGGGAAATTAGACTGTACTAGTTTGTATGTTGGGGATTGAACTCATGACCCCAGTGCTGTGAGGCAGAAGTGCTAACCACTACACTACCGTGCTGCCCAAGCTTGTGCTTATATTACATTTAAGGATAAGGACCATACTGAAACTTAAGGATATTCGTGTGTGTGTACCAGTCTGTGACTTTATAAGTTTTTTTCCATCATAGATTGCATTTAAATGTTGCTGTGACACGTGACAGGGAATTTAATTAAAGCAATGCATTTGCTAGGACAAGCCACAAACAAGATCAATTGATGTTCTTCCCTTTGCCATATGTATAAACATGAACCACATGATACGTTTTGTAAATGAAACGCAGCAATGTAATTAAATAAATTCATGTTAGCAAAGCTGTAATTATGGCTACAAAGAAAGCCAAACATTAAACTCAAACTCCATGATGATAGATAATCGTATAATGCAGTAATGTTTTTGGAAACGTCACAGTTGGCCATCAAACAGCAGAGGAACCTTGAATTTACACAGTTTAAGTTTTACTTTCAATACACTGTTCGGTGATGCAGAAATGTCAGTTTATGGACCATATGGTAAGACTGACTGTCTACGGGAGGCATATACAAATACATTATTATTTTATTATTATTACCATTTATTTATATAGCACCACTAATATCAGGGACCGGTTCCTCCTCCGGTGGAAACTTTTATTGCGATGTTGATAAAGATACTTTCAGTTCAGTTTATATGTGTATAAGTGTCTATATATACATATTAAACTGTTTCTTTCTGAGATAAGCCTGTAGTGCATTGTTTTATTCAGATATGAGTGTTTGTGACACAGCAGTTATACGACTTTATTGGTAGAAAGAGTTTGCCATAGAATACCAGTCTCTGCTCTGTGCAGGTAACCTCTGGGTGTCATAGCAAGAGAAGCCACAAGATACCACTCCCTATTGTAGACTATCATCAACAGGACCTCACTCAAAGAGCCACAGTCTAAAGGCTGATATGAGGAAAGAAAGCAGATACCACATAGAAGGTCATTAGCTAAACTCAATTACTTATTATATATGTTTAGCCAGACCAGCCGTCTCATGACACTCATAGAAACATATTCCTCTCTTTCTATAACATATGTAATGTGTATTTTATCTCTTTCCATCCATTCTTTGCAGGTGATTTTTTAAAGGATTGACTGTAATTAACATCACTGACTTGATACTCATTACATCACAAGTCTGACGTAAGGATGTGTATTGTGAATTAGTGGCCCCATGTCTTTATAAGTGGATGCAGTCACTATAAGACACCAGTCAATAATCTACAGTGTTAATGACTAGACAGCCAGAGTCTGAACGCAGAAATGAGGAAAGGAAGAGGTCACAGAAGTCACAGGAGAAGAGTTCCTCTCTACCTATTGTCTCATGTCCAGAGGCGGACCTAGACGAGCTGTGGGCCCCGGTGTAAGGAAGCGGGGAGGAGGGAAGCGGGGCCCAGAGCTCGCTAGTTCCCCATGCAGCGGGCCTCATTATCTCCATGGGCCCTGGTGTGGACGCACCTGTTGCACCAATGGTAGTTCCGCCATTGTTCATATCTGTCCGCTGTCTTCCTCCCTTGTATGTCCTGTCATGTCTTTTGCTACATTTTTACTCACTAATCTGTAATACTTATGCGTAACTGC
This sequence comes from Mixophyes fleayi, assembly GCF_038048845.1. NCBI lineage: Eukaryota > Metazoa > Chordata > Amphibia > Anura > Limnodynastidae > Mixophyes > Mixophyes fleayi. Next base: position 262,854,803 of record NC_134406.1, on the reverse strand, counting down.
CTCATGAATTTGTGATTTTGCCTACTATATTGGTTATGTTCTATCTTATTTGTCCAATTGTCTGGTGCTACCGAATCTATGATGCCTTATAAATAAATAATAATAATAATAATAATGTTGTTTCCGGCACTCAGACAACCTTCTGTCTCCGCCTTCCTGTCCATGTCACAGATGCAGAATGTATAATGTGCTATGTTTCTATTCTCTTTCCAGCCAATCTGAGGACGTGACTAGCTCTAACCAACACCACCGTCTTGGAATGGCAGATTAGTAACGCCAGAGAAGCAACAAGACGTCCATTGACATCCTTGTGAGATCGACCCTCACTTCAAAGAAGAAAGAACACACTCCGCTCTGTTGAGGTTGCAAACGAATCCTTAAATGTTTATTGAATGGAGCAAAACCAAAATTCTGATCCACTTTGGGTAAAGAAAGCAAGGATACCACGCGCCACTGAATAGAGAGCAGCTGCCATCGTGGAATATAGTAGGCACGAAAGCTTGTTTTAGAGAAATATATGAAATCTTGATGGACAAGCTTGTTCAGTTACAGCTAGAAAGGGACAACGATCATTGACATTTCCATTATTTGCGGTAGAGGTGGACATGCCTGTGATACAGACATTGGTGGCTGCATGATTGGATGGGTAGCCTGTATGCAAATATGAAAGGACTGATTTATGAAACCTTTCTATGCCTTAAATCCTGATAAAGTGGCAGTTTTTCACAGGATTATGGTAAATGTAAGTATAGTGCCTATTTTTGAAGAGTCTAATGTTGGAATATTTCCGAGATATCTCCGGTGTTCACTATAGTTTCAATCAATATTGCCATCAACATGGTTCTCTATTGGGATGGCGAAATGCGTCAACGCCGACCGCTAAATCAGCACTTACTTTTATTCCTGAAGTCTTCTTTGGACTGAATCATTTGCATTTTAAGTATTGGGTGAGAGATGGGTTGGATTATGGGAATTACATTTGATGTCATCATGCTCCATGCAGACAGATGGACTACAGCTCCCACCATATATTTCTGGATCCACTTCCTACGGTAACATGGCCCCAGTAACCTCCTGTCTACACACCCAGCTCATAGGTACTGCAGCTGCAAAATAAGACCAGGGATATTGGGCTAGTCCAGGACATTATGGGATAGGACCTTTTAAACTAAACTAATAGTAATTTTATTCTAAGATATGTTATACCAGCCCCAGCCAATCATCTCCACTTAGGGAGAAATTATCACTTATCATCATCATCTATTTATATAGCGCCACTAATTCCGCAGCGCTGTACAGAGAACTCACTCACATCAGTCCCTGCCCCATTGGGGCTTACAGTATAAATCCCCTAACATACACACAGACAGAGGGAGAGACTAGGGTCAATTTGATTAGCCACTAAGCCACCGTGCTGCCCAAATTATTTTTTTGCCAATAAAGTATCGCTATTATAATGCTAACAACCTAGTTAATTGAAATACTACCATAGCAGTGGTATAATAGAGATTAGTTATAATAGTGATACTTTATTGCATCAACTGTACCAAGCATTGGCAGCACTGTAGGTAGAATAAGATAATACAGGTGACACGGGAGAAAACCCAAATATCTTGACTTATACATAAGTATGGAATTTGTGAAGTATTAATTAAAACACGATTCAAGATGTGGATCATGGTGGCTTCATAATAAAATAACGAATGGGATATATATCAATCATTTAAAAAGAATATAGCTACCCATAGCATACGTAGGGAGTCACTTTAATCCAATTTGAAGAAAATCAAGCTGTCCCTTTATTAGCTTGGATTATATGATACTATTTCAATAATCAATAGCGACTATCGGGAGCTTCCAGTTTTATTTAAAGGACTCATTTTGTCACTTATTCACGCACACGCTTGTTTATTATATTTCGCTGATTTATAACTTACAATGTTTTTAGAGATTAATAATAAAAGTTATATTTTAATTACCTTCAGACTTTCTACCATCATACTTTGATTGAATACCATTTGGGAGTAAGCAGTGCATCAATTTTAATAACCTCCTTTGATTTTCCCATCAACCATTATTGTTTATGGGTTCATGCAGCACCCCTTGATGCAGGAAAAATTATGGAATAATCCATTGGATCTCTATATAATAAGGGTGATCTTACTCCTCACAATTAGTGCGACCTTTCCCTCTTTCTCCCCCTTTTTTCTTTAATTCTTATCACTATTATAGCACTGAGAGGTGATTGTAATATGCCTTTTATTTTTTTTTTTAAATGTTCATTTGGGTATTTTCAACTGTGCTGTTTTGTACCCCAATTGCCTTATCTGTTATATATAAGTGTCAATGGATTATCAGAACAGAATACATTGTAGATAAGGATTTGATCTTTCGAAAAGCCTTGCACATATTGCTATCAATAGCTGTATTAAAGGTCATGACGAGGGGCTTTTCTCAGCCTAAAATAGCGAATAACACATCTTTCTCTCACGCCGCTCCTCCTCTGCCTCCCCTCTCTGCCTCGGCTTACACTGGCTCCCCTTCCCCTACAGAATCCTTTTCAAACTCCTTACCCTCACTTACAAGGCTCTCTCCCAGTCTACTGCCCCTTATATCTCTAACCTCCTCTCCATTCACACTCCTGCCCGCTCCCTGCGCTCGGCCAATGACCGTCACCTCTCCTCTACTCTGATCACCTCTTCCCACTCTAGAATCCAAGACTTCTCCCGCGCTGCCCCCCTTCTCTGGAATGACCTCCCTCGCTCCATCCGTCTCTCTTCTAATCTGTGCTCCTTCAAATGGGCAATTAAAACTCTCCTGTTCCTCAAAGCCTACCAACCTTCCACCTAACCCCTCATCTCCCCTCTTTCCTCTCTCCCCCTGTCCCCTCTTTTCTCTCCCCTTTGCTTCACTGGCTCCCCTTTGTGCCTGATTTTTGTTTACCCTCCCTTAGGATGTAAGCTCGTATGAGCAGGGCCCTCTTCCCTCCTGTCTCCATACCTGTTTTTCTGCTCCGTCTTTACTGCATTTGCCTGCCTGTAGTTTCTGAAGTATTGGTACTTCGTATTTATTGTTCTGTACTGTTTCACCCTGTATAGTCTACTGTTTGTAATGTGTACGGCGATGCGGAAATCTTGTGGCGCCTAACAAATAAACGATAATAATAATAATAGCACATTTACAGTGAGGCAGATAAACACAATCTCAACTTCTATTTATAGATCTGTGGGACTTTACCATAGAATAAAGAACTGAAGTATTGAAGTATTATCTGATATAAGATCATTCACTAGGAACCAGTGTCTTTGTATCTCAGCCATATCCTGGTTCCTAGTGAACTGATAGGATATATTTTCATGCATATATAGTTTAAGCCCACAGAACAGCTACCGCTGCCGCGTGTATGATTTTTAGGTGCATTTTAAGAACTTTTGCAAACTTCAACGAATATAATAGCTCCATTCAGCTCACGTCGTTGAAACCGATTACATAAATCGCCACATCGTCTGTGCTACATGCTACAATAATGAAGTCACAAGTTACAGCTATATAGTTATACTTTGAATAAATAGGCCGCTGACAGATTAGCTGACTAACGTACCTACACATCAATTAATGCAAGTGAGGCCTTAGCAAACTCCATACATCCCCAATTCACATGACGGAAGAGTGCGGGAGGGGGAGGGGGGGGGGGGGGTGGATGCGACGATATTCAGAGCAGGATGGAATGGTAGCAGATGGCAGTAATGTAGCCCACCAAACAATGAGACATTGACTGCAGTCAGCCACAGATGTATGTATGTGAGTCAACACCTCTGCACGGGTTCCAAGAATCGCCCTTCGGTGAGTTAGACTCAAATAAGCCAGAGGTGCTGTCTGTTTCTGAACACACAGCTCACAGGTTATAGGAAAAAATTGTCTGTTCGTTCATGGGAAATAGTTACGTTACAATGTTACAAGGCACGATGGAAAAGTAGAATGCTCGCCTGCAGTCGACTGACGACAAGTTCAAAAGTTAAGTTGTGTGATTCGATAAAAGTGGCAAGCTGCTCTCTCCATCTCATATCAACATCTCCCCTTTAATCTTCGGCAACGACAAATGGCAATAATTATAATTTGGCTGTTGCACTCAATACACAGCATCTGCACAAATTATGTAAATGTTTACACCACAGAAATGTTTGCTGTATGGAAGCTTGACAAAGGTTGTTGTATAACAAGGGCACTGACAGACTGGCTGGAGACCTTGGTTTGTGCTGTGCCACAGATGATTATAGCAATACGGACACAATACTGTGGGCATCACTGTTTACAGGTTTACGGGCATATTGGGTACGAGTCAAGTCAGATATACATATTTTACTTCTTTAAAAAGAGTATGCAACTTTTGCGTATTTCCACCCATATGCAAATACAAACGTTATTCAAGATACATTATGATAGAGGTGGAGATATGATTCCTACATACAATGCGTACTTACGCCATAAGATTAGAAACACATAAAGGTGGAAGTAGTTTTTTTAGAGTTTTTTTGTTTACTATGTGTGTATTTACAATGAATTAACATCAGAACGCACCAAAGTGGATTTTCCCAATTATAACTTTTATATCATCATAATTTAAACCTAACTTCTGGTAACAATATAGTAACAAACCAACAGAAAAAAAAAAACTTTAAGCAAATTTAACTATACTTTTTTCCAATAATCCATATATTTGAGAATGTTCTTTTATTTTGTTTATTATATTAAAATAACTAAAAAAAATAACATAAATGTGAACATACGCTACTTGTCATAAAATAAATAAAAATGTTAACTTATCACATACCTCCTCAACAGCAAATAAAGTGTCTCAATCATCCAATCAGAATCGGAGAGGTAATGCCGTGTTGGTCATCGCTATCATACGGCAAATTACACTTGCCTCGTAGCAGGTGCAAGCGATGTACTGTACATGGCCTTAGTCTTAGTTCCGCATCTCAAGTTGCAAGGGGGTCGTAAGTGTCAGATGTGTTCAGATATGAATTCCGTGCATATATGTTTAGTTTCTGGGCTTGCTCAGTGCAAATTCACGCAAGATACGCTATGCAAACAGGCGTGCATCTGGACTTGAATAAGGCCCATTATATGTGTAAGCTATAACTGTGTGTATAATGTAATGTCACCAAATATCTTAAGCGATTTAATCTGTGCTATTTGTTTTCATCTGCTATGGTGCTTTCATTTCACAGCAGAGACTGATTAAGAGAATATGGGGCACTAGGTAAAATAGTGGTGGCTTAGTGGTTAGCACTTCTGCCTTACAGCACTGGGGTCATGAGTTCGATTCCAGACCATGGCCTTACCTGTGTGGTGTTTATATGTTCTCCCAGTGTTTGCGTGGGTTACCTCTGGGTGCTCCGGTTTCCTCCCACACTCCAAAAACATACTGGTAGGTTAATTGGCTGCTATTAATTTGCCCTCAGTCTGTGTGTGTGTATGTTAGGGGATTTATATTGTAAGCTCCTATGGGGCATGGACTGATGTGAGTTCTCTGTACAGCGCTACAAAATTAGTGGCGCTATATAAATAAATGGTAGTGATGATGATTTTACTCCCTCCGTTTGTTAAAAACCTCACATAAAAACCGGTGAGGGTAACTAGAACAGAAGACTAGTTTACCTAATGGACGATCCGACTCAGGTCCACCACCGGATGTAACGGTCCTGATAGTCCAGAGTGAAGCAAAAATGGTGATTTAACTCACACAATATCAGACTTGCAGTAGACTAATTTTTAGACAATGACACCAATTTGACCGCTGTGCACTTAGGACTACAACCACTTTTGGGTAGAACCTTCATGTGCAAATATTTCTGGGATTGGAGGCTTGACATGGGAATCACTTACTATGACTTTTTGGCCACCCTCTTCTTTATTTGTTGTACAACTTTTTCACCTAAAATACAGCTCTTTAGAGCCTCATATATGTCTTACATCATGTGAGTATTAGAGCATCAAGGATGACTTTATTACCGATGTCACATTTGTACATTTAAGAATTTAATTACATCAGTCCACGTGTTCATTAGATCTGCAGTGTAAAAGCAGCTTAGGACCCTCCGTGTGCCTCAGCTTGCACTAGTGCATCTAAATTTCCACTGCGGCCCATAGGCTTATGGAGCCAAACGGCCGTGTTTGTGAAGGAGGAGAGAAATGCACGGATGAGGAGAGGGGTTAGGAGATGTGAAGATAATCCTACTAAAGTGTGGAGCAGACACATCAATTTTTTGAGGGCGTGCCTTGATGTGCTTAAGGGCGCACACCCGTTTCCACTCTGCAAAAGGACTTCAGTTTTGTACCAGCTCAAAGCTGTCTATCTTTGGGTCTCCTCCTGTACTTTTAATGGAGCCCGTTTTATAGCCCCCATCTTGCACAGGTACACTTCTAGGTTTTGGAGGTGTCCTCCAAAAGAAGAGGGTTGTGGTGTACAGGGATTCTGAGGGGAATCTTGGACTCCACTGTGGTAGTGATTTTATTGGGACCCACCCCATGCACAGCCTGCGGGGAGGTCCACACGGATCAGACAGAAGCTATTGGTTTGTGCAGTCACCTGATCCTGCTTCCCCAACGCCCATAATAACGCCCATAATAACTCCCCTAAGCCCCATGATGTCACCCCATCCATCCTCCATTATAATCTGCCACCACCAGCACCCAAAGTAGGCCTGAAACATTTCTACCCACCCCCGTCCTCCCAGCACCCATGGGCCCCTTGAAGTGTATTGGGAGCCTAATCCAGACGCAACATGGTGCCAAACCATAGCGCTGCACATAGAGGGTACTTCATAAATCACTTCCAATTTCAATATTAAAACAGTTCACAAAAGCACATAAAAGAATAATGGCAGGATAAACTGTTTCAACTATTAACAATAAATATGTCTTTTTCAGACTGGCCTTCACCCATCAATAAGTTCTTGCTTCAGTATCCACCGACTTAGTGCCAGTATTGTGTTGTTGTGAGGTCTAACTTTTAGTTTTAGTTTCTCTCTTTTTTTTATTGTTTTCTGTTTAATAACTGTAGAACAAGGAATGTGAAAATATATACAGAGTTGCTTTTACATTTTAAAGCAAAGTTTACTTTGGAATATAGTTGAACTCAACTATTTCATACCATAAACCAAAAGGTTAACATTGTGTTTTAATAGATTTCCATGCCTTTCGGTTATGGAACCAGCATCAAGCGTGACTTTGGCTTGTATGTTGGATGCATTTTATTTTGCAGAGGATTGTAAACTATGCTATAAAACTGGAAGTAGGGAACAGGGAATTAGATTGCCAATGCTCCTTGCATAGGGTTCCAACGAACAATGTGGTGCCGCCAGTTTATGTATGGCGATTTGAGTGTGGTGCAAGTATCAGGCTGGATAAAACTGAATTCCTGTATGAAAGTTTCTACAGCAGGGTTCTCATTCCAGTTACAAATACAATGTTATTAATATATATTTACTACATAGTGACATGTTGTCTTAGTGTATGTATAGATTATATAGTGATATACTGCATCAGTGTGTGTCTTGATTATATAGTAATATAGTGCATCATTATGTGTATTGATTATATAGTGATATACTGCATCAATGTATGTATTGATTATATAGTTATATACTGCATCAATGTATGTATTGATTATATAATGATATACTGCAGACTCCTGTGAAATGGTTAAAGCCACCAATAATGTAGGGCCTGATTCATTAAGGATCTTAAATGAAAAGGATCCTTATTTCAGTCTCCTGGACAAAACCATGTTACAATGCAAGGGGTGCAAATGAATGTTCCGCTTTGCACATAAGTTAAATACTGACTGGTTTTTCATATAACACACAAATATCAACTTTAAATTTCAGTGTACAAATAAGCTATCAAGTATTTGTGTGCTACATGAAAAAACAGTCAGTATTTAACTTTTGTGCAAAACGGAACACTCATTTGCACCCCTTGCATTGCAACATGGTTCTGTCCAGGAGACTGAAATAAGGTTCCTCTTCATTTAAGATCTTTAATGAATCAGGCCCGTAGTCTCCATCTTTTAAAGTTTAGAATATATTTGTTTTTGCTTCTGATTGCAGAATTGAGAGCATTACTCTGGGTATCCTACGTTCTGCATGAGCTCCCAAATCTACTCACATCTGGCCAAATCCAACAATCATTAGGAGAAAAAAAAGTGTCCCTCTTGCAATAATTAACAGACATCTTGCCCTGGTAATATTTGCACGTGTCCAGAAAAAAAGGTGTAGTTGTGCAAAGATATTTGACGTAACAAGGCAGGTAGATGTGGCTTCTGTGATGTTCCCCACTTGTTTTTTAGTTTTTTTCAGTTTTTTTCCCTCTCTCTGTTTGTGGCGCATCTAAAATGGTCAGAATGCAAAGAAAATAGCTCAAAGAACATTGTCAGGGGCAGGCTGGACTGGGGGTCATTTGTTCCCCTGGGTCGGTCCCATAGTGGGGGCTACCTTGGGCTGCCTCACTGGGTCACCTGCATTTATTTTCCTTTAAAATGTTCCTAATAGGCTGCTGAGCCGAGTCTTGCCCAACCCTGCAGATTGCCCATCGGGTCTCTTCTCCACCTTATTTAATGTTAACTTCTTCTCTTTTCGTTAAATGTATTGATCATTTAACCTTCATTTGGCTGTTATCTACCTCAGGAAATCCACAGGACATGACGGTTGCCCCTATTTCAATTACGCGTTTTGATTTCGTCATTCCAAATATATAAGTTTACTTGAGCTCAGTTTATGGTCTTCACCTAGTATGACCAGACATCACCACCCTGAAAGTTCTAGATAACTAGGTATTGCCACCTAAGAGGTTGCAATAAAAATAGGGACATTTTCACAATAAAAAATCTCTAAGACAGCATTGAAATCAGGGAGCGTCTTTCCCTCATGGCAATGTGCCATTTTTGCAGCTTTTGTAAATTGTTGGTGTGACGGAACCGGGCTCCACTGCCAAGATAACATCTCCCATTGGCCCATCAATTGGCCGTCAATTGGAAATCTACTGGCGCTATATAAATAAATTTTGATGATGATGATGATGATAAGTTCAGTGTACCTGTTCTGGATAACAGAGCATATAACGGAAGTTAGTGCTCACGCAGTGAAGCCACCTCTGCCTATGCACCCTAGGGTGCCAAAAAGGCATCACACGCATTTGTCAACACCAGGCAGGGTGATGCCAGAGGTCCCAGTGTTGGCCTTTGTCCAAATATTTGCATATCTTTAGATTGGTCGCTCCTTTGAGCAGGGCTCTCCTACCTTCTGTTTCCATCACTTTTAACTGCGCTCTCCAGCTACTCAGCTCACCTCCTCTCAGTCCCTCTGCCCTCTGTCTCCTCTCGCTTCTCTCCGCTCCCCTCAGTGACTCTCAACCTGTCATCCGTGCCCACCCTCTTGGGCCATAGTTACCTGCCTATACTCACTTTTCCCCTCCCTCCCTCTCTTTCATGCTGTGCCTGAGCCCCCAGAGTTATAGTGCTTACTGTTACTTGTACTGTGCTGTTTCACCTTGTACTGTGCCATTGTTTGTCCCTGTACGGCGCTACGGATACTTTGTGGCGCCCTATAAATAAAAATTAATAATAATAATAATAATATCTGTAGTGATTATATGGTTTTAGGGCGATTAGTTTTAAAAAGTACATTTCATACAATAAAGTGTATGGATGATATCAGGGAAGGTGGGGGCCAAGGAAGCATCTTGAGGGACTGCACACAGCATGTGGGCCACCAGGTGGCCAGCATTGATCCAAAGCAGACACTTGTCCCACTGCAAAATGTGTCATTGTGCTGCCCAAATCAATGTTCCCCAAAACACAAAAAGCACTCAGTAGTAATGCAGTTTCCATATATGAATGCCCCACAGTGTCATTTTTTCAGGATATCACAATTTTTTTTATTTTTTTCCAAAACATTAATCGGAAACTTATGTCTTCAACAATAACCATATTTGTGATGGGATCACTCTGTTGGATTGTGTACAAATACATCTGAAAGGCGGAACCCGCTTTACATCTCCATCCATGATGAAAAGAGTTAAATGATTACATGGGGCAACTATGGGTCATAACTGCTCCTGGTTTATTAGGTGACCACATGGACTGAAGGCTATCATCACACAGCTGTAGAAATACAACTTATTGTTAGCATTGTATACCATCTCTTGGGGAGGTATATTTGTGCCGCTTTGATATTCAGAAAACCACAAATGAAGAACAGTAAACACAAGATACGAATATACCCCCCATAAAGCAGCCCCTCCCTCCCCCCCAAAAGAACAGGCTTCCAAGAGTAACGATCCAAAGAAGATGAGAGACGCTATTTCTACCGCTGCCAGGTTTGGCTCTTGCCTGTCAATATGTTTTGATCATAACTTAGACTGTTATAATGAAAAACAGAGCACGGCTGGTCCGTTTAGTGCGAAGGGGCTTATTACAGATCACTCACTTCTGCTCTATTATGTTTTATTGCAAAACCCACAATGCCCTGTGTACAGAATTCTCTTTCCATGCTTCAGAGTGTTCATTCTGGAACAGGAATGTTTTTGTTTATATAAGTTTTGCGCGCACATTCCAATATTAAAGGCTTATTTTTTAACATCACACTTGATTTAATTTTTCAAAGACACAAATAAGTGTAAAATGAAAATATGATAATAAGCGTCAAATAAATGAAAGGGCTAAACATAGAGACAAAAAAAGTCACCTATGAACCGCAAAAAGTGACAGACTTCAAGGCTTGTCTGCCTAGCGCATACAAAGGTGCGCACACACTTTGTGGTCATTGAAAGTGGCCCAGGAAACCGATCTGCACCAAGGGTTTGTGGATTCACCTAAAAATATGCATGGCGGAAAAAATGAGACGTCACTTCAATTCTAATAACACTTTATAATTTTCAACATTTTATTATTTTCAACTTTTCTTGCTTAGCTCAGTTTAGCTTCATTTATTTTGTTTTAGATTACTTATGAGGGTGAGGGGACCTCGAGACTGCTTTTATAACACGTGTCACCCTTGTGAATCTGAAGCTGTTTATTATATTTATCAAATTGCTCCTAAAAATCTTTTCCAACCAGAAGGTGCTACTAAAAGTATAGGATGAGATCGTAACTACAACACCTCCAAAGTATTGGAATAATCAAGTTCATTTGCAGGCTGTGCACTCTCCTACTAAGTGGGGAACTACCCCTGTTAATATGTCCTATCCATCATCATCATCATCATCACCAACATTTATTTATATAGCGCCAGCAAATTCCGTAGTGCTTTACAATTGGGAACAAACATTGATAAAACAATACTGGGTAATACATACAGACAGAGAGGTAAGAGAACCCTGCTCGCAAGCTTACAATCTATGGGACAATGGGAGTTAGAAACACAAGGGCATGTGTTACATCATATTGCACAATGGACCAGCTAGAACGCAAAGGTAAAAGTATTGAGTGGTCTGTGTGTGTTGCAATGTTGGTCAGAGGGTTGTTGTCTTGCGTTAGCTGTGTAGAGGATGGTAATAGGGTAATCTAGGGAAATTAAGATGGTGGTTGAGGAATATCATAACCTTGTCTGAAGAGGTGGGTTTTCAGTGAACGCTTGAAGGTTTGAAGACTTTATTTAAATAATTTTGTAATGCATATCAAAATCTCAATTTAGCATGTGGGTTCCAAAGTAGGCACGCTTATGGTCCTAATCTGTACTAAATTAATACCCTTGATCTTCACAACCTCTCCACTCGGATGGCGCCAAGCATTGTAACCGGCAGATACCGCCATCTAGGCTCTCATATCCACGTGGCGCAAATGTAGACACGCAATTTCAAATAACAGTATTTGATTTGTGGATTTGTATATTTACAGTTTGCAAATTACCCTTAAAGGCACAGGCTATACAAAGCATAGCATTACCTGCAATGTAAATACGAATAACAACGTCAAGAAGGAGATGGCAGAAAACATCAAACCTCTTTATAAAATGAAAGCAAAGGTTCTGCCAAACAGAAGGAGATCTGGTGATTGTGCCTCTGTCTAGAGCAACCAAATACTGTATAAGACATTACTTCTTGTGCCTTATTGTTAAAGAGCATGAAAAAGAACTAACTGCTCAAACTATCTCCTATCAGCCACTTTGTTAGGTGTATCTACCATTTGCCTTCAGAATACCCCTAAATTGAACTCAACAAAGTGTCGGAAGTACAGCACATGGATGCCGGACTATGTAGACATGATTGTGGAAAATTAGCTAGTTGTAATGCAAATAGCTTGCTCCATATCAACCCACAGATACTTGGTTGAATTGAGTTTTGGTGACTGGTGAATGGGTGCTAGCTAAATTATTAGGTAAACCAGTTGGTGTGAGAGGAAAATGCAATCCAAAGCAACTCCATGCAAATTATGATATAAAGGGAAAATATTTGACAACACACCAGTCTCTATCTTTCGCTATTTCTATTTCTTTATTTATCTCTCTCTCTCTGTCTCTCTCTCTCTCTCTCTCTCTCTCTCTCTCTCCCTCCCTCTCTCCCTCTCCCTCTCCCTCTCTCTCTCTCCCTCTCCCTCTCCCTCTCCCTCTCTCTCCCTCTCCCTCACCCTCACCCTGTCCCTCTCCCTCTCTCTCTCCCTCTCCCTTTCTCTCTCTCTCTCCCTCTCTCTCCCTCTCTCTCCCTCTCCCTCCCCCTCACCCTCTCCCTCTCTCTCTCCCTCTCTCTCTCTAACTCTGCATCTCTCTCTCCCTCCCCCTCTCCCTTTCCCTATCTCTCTCTCCCTCTCCCCCTTTCGTTCTCTCCCTCCCTCCATCCCTCTCTCTCTCCCTCCCACCTCCTTCTCTCTCTCCTTCCCTCTCTCTCTCTCTGTCCCTCTCCCTCCCCACCCCCTCTCCCTCTCCCCCTCCCTCTCTCCCTCACTCTCCCTCCCTCTCTCTCTCTCTCTCTCTCTCTCGCGCCCTCTCCCTTCTCCATCCCTCTCTCTCTCCCTCCCACCTCCTTCTCTCTCTCCTTCCCTCTCTCTCTCTCTCTGTCCCTCTCCCTCCCCCACCCCCTCTCCCTCTCCCCCTCTCTCTCTCCCTCACTCTCCCTCCCCCTCTCTCCCTCACTCTCTCTCCCTCTCTCTCTCTCTCTCTCTCTCTCTCTCTCTGCTCTAACATGCAAGATTGGACCTTTAAATTACATGCCACAGGCTGTGCAGCATGCCAACCCCCCTCCAAAAAAAAGGCCTCAGTGGCTGCACCAAAGGAGTCAACCCAGTCTGAATTTCTAAGCAGACAAGCTAGATCCAGTGCCTATAGGTAGCACTATATGAGAGGCAGCTCTTAGGTACAACTTACACTAGAAATGGACAAATCAGTTTGGCTGAATTTCAGTGATTCGCAAATTAGTTTCAGGTTTGTCCAAAATACGCCCAGAGAATCAGGCCAGTAGCACGGCAGGGAACGTAGAGAAGCCAATCATAGATTATAAACCAATATCACATATCTATGGCCTTCTAAATGGATCTTACAGATGCTCTGGCACTTATTTGTCCCCTTTAAAAAATTGCTTTCTTAGGTGTGTTTGAGCAA